>NW_007248337.1:250144-268544 GCF_000164805.1 Carlito syrichta
TGATCTGTCCTTCACAGCAGACCAGGGGCAACTGACCCTAACTGCAAACTAATTTACCTGCTTGAAAAGAAAGCTAGAAATCAGAACTGAAAAGACATTGGACTTAAACGAAAAGTCTCAGCGTGTGCTTCATTGATTCTGTTAGTTTAATGACTTAATTCTATTCCTACTGTATTGTTGCTTTTTCCCCCCTCTTCCTTTTCTTCTCTTTTCTTCTCTCTGTAAACCATATCTTTGTATAGAGGAATAGCACACCAATAAGGTGGTTAGTTAGCTTGTATGTTAGCATCACTATATGTTTTATTTTTTTTGTATGGAAATTGGTTCGTCAGTAGCTGTGGTCTACTGTTTTTATCTGTTTCAGTATAAGTCTCTCTCTCCATTTGTTGGCACACGTTTGTTTCCCCCCTTACTCCTCTATCTCTCCACCCCCTCTTCAACCCACTGTCTGCTCCATTCTCTTCCCTCTGCTAACCACATTTTATTTCAGGGAGTAAACCTATAGCCCCACTGCACGGACAGATTCCAAGGGAGTGGGAAGTGGGTTCCAGATTATGCACACACCTGTCAGCGAATACCAGGACCTGCAGATAGATTTTGAATCACAGCTCCCCCCTTAAGTAAATCTCAAAACTGCAAAAAGGACCACCCCCAACCTACAGTGCAACTCCAGAATTGAACAAAGTAAGAGGGCATACATAAAGAATAGGAGATTGAACAAACAGAAGTAAAACCAATCCCTTTACCCCTGAATAACAGAATTAAAGAAGACAGTGCCGTGGAGGGAAGGAAAAAGTAGGGAGGGGGAAAAAAACGCACAAATAGAGAAAAATCAAAAGAAGAATATAGGTCTCACACAGTCCCCTGGGAGATCAGACACTGAGAAAACAGATTCTGGAACACAAACAATGAAGAGCCCCCAGAATGGCTGGTCACATGCAATAAACGAAGACATCAAGACATTAATGGAGAGAATTTAAAAAATTGAGGCGAGAAAAGAGGAAAATAGGAAGGAGCTGATGTCAGAAATAACAGCAGTAAAGAAGACTGTGATGGAAATGAATAACAGACTAATAAGCATGGAAAGCAGAATTAGCCAAGCAGAAGAAAGAATCTCAGAGATCGAACACCAAAACACAGAACTAACCCAAACTGTCAAAAACATAGAAAAGAGACTCAAAAAGACAGAACAAAACCTGCAAGAGATGAATGATCACTTCAAGAGACCAAACCTAAGAGTAATTGGGCTTCCTGAGGCCGAGAGAGAAACAGAAGCCACACTGGAACAAACATTTCATGAAATCATTCAAGAAAACTTCCCTCATCTCATCAAGGATGAAAAAATTCAAACATAAGAGATTCAGAAAACCCCTGCCAGGCAACAAATGAGAAGACCAACTCCCAGACACATAATAATTCACCTAAACAAAGTAGTTATAAAAGAAAAAATCCTAAAGGCAGCAAGAGAAAAAGGCCAGACTACCCACCAGGGAAGACCAGTTAGAATAGCAGCAGATTTATTCACAGAAACCCTTCAGGCTAGGAGAGCCTGGAGCCCTATCTTCAAAGTTCTAAAAGATAAATAATTTCAACCAAGAATAACCTACCCAGCCAAACTAAGCTTCATTAATGAGGGAGAATTGAAATCTTTTCCAGATATCCAATCCCTAAGAAGCTACGCTGCCACCAGACCATCTCTACAAGTAACACTTAAGAAAGTACTGAACACAGAAGAAAAATAAAAAAGAACAACAACATTCTTCACAAAAGTACAGGCAAAAGATTAAAAACACACATGAACCAACTACAAAACCCAAAGATAGACAACAAACAAACAGGAACAACTCTGTAAGAACCTTATGACAGGGATCAACTCTTGCATTTCAATTATTAGCCTAAATGTGAATGGAGTAGATGGACCACTGAAAAGACATAGAATGGCGAAATGGATAAAATATCATCAGGTAACAATCTATTGCCTTCAAGAGACTCACCTCGCTAGAAAGGACACCCACAGACTCAAAGAGGATGGGAAACAAACTTTCAGGTGAACGGAATACACAAGAAAGGAGGAGTAGCGATCTTAATTTCAGAATAAATACCCTTCAAGCTATTAAAAATCAAAAAAGATACAGCAGGGCCACTACATAATGATAAAAGGCTCAATCCATCAACAAGAAATATCTATCCTAAACATATATGCACCCAACATAGGTGCGCCAACTTTCATAAAGCAACTTCTTGGAAAACTAAAGAAAGATATCGACTGTAACACTATCATAACTGGGGACTTTAATACCCCACTCACAACCTTAGACAGATCATCAGGACAAAAAATCAGCAAGGAGATCCGGAACCTCAATGTGACTTTGAACCAAATGGACTTAATGGATACCTACAGAACACTCCATCCAAAGACCACAGAATACACATTCTACTCATCACCACATGGAACATATTCTAAGATCGACCACATACTCGGCCATAAATCAAGCATAAGCAAATGTAAAAGGACCGAAATTCTACCAAGCACCTTCTCGGACCACAGTGGAATAAAAATAAACATTGACACCAACAAAGTCCCCCCAAAAGCCACAAAGACATGGACACTAAACAGCATGATACGAAACAACTCCTGGATCAATGACGAAATCAAAACAGGGATCAAAAGATACCTGGAAACAAATGAAAATGAAGAAACATCTTACCAAAATCTCTGGGATGCCCTGAAAGCTGTAGTAAGAGGGGAATTTATATCCCTACAAACACACATGAAGAAAGTGGAAGGAACAGAAATTCACAACCTAACAAGCCACCTAAAGAAGCTGGAAAAGCAAGACCAAAAAAACCGTAATTTCAGCAGAAGAATCCAGATCACAAAAATAAAAGCCCAAATCCAGGACATAGAAGACAAAAAGATAATACAAAAAATCAATGAAACAAAAAGCTGGTTCTTCGAAAGGTTAAACAAGATCGATGGTCTCCTAGCTAGACTGACCAAGAAAAAACGAGAAAAAAACCAAATAAGCACAATCAGAAACACAAAAGATGAAGTCACATCTGACCCTGAAGAAATACAAAAGATCATTAGAGACAACTACATACACTTGTATGGAAACAAATTTGAAAACCTTAAGGAAATGGAGGACTTTCTGACATCACACAACCTACCTAGGTTGGAACAAGAAGACATTGAGACCCTAAATAGACCAATATCAATCAAGGAAATCGACTACGTAATAAGAAAACTTCCTACAAAAAAAAGCCCTGGTCCAGATGGCTTTCCAGTACAATTCTACAAGACATCCAAGGAGGAGCTGATACTAATCCTACTGAAGGTATTCCAGGCGATTGAAAAAGATGGAACTCTCCCCAAATCATTTTACAAAGCCAACATCACATTGATACCCAAGCCAGGTAAAGATCCAACAAAGAAAGAGAACTAGAGGCCAATATCTTTGATGAACATAGATGCTAAAATTCTCAACAAGATCCTAGCAAACCGGATTCAGCAATACATCTCAAAAATCATCCACCATGACCAAGTAGGCTTCATTCCTGGGATGCAAGTCTGGTTCAACATTCGTAAAGCCATAAATGTAATTAAATACATCAACAGAAGCCGGGCTCGGTGGCTCAGCCTGTAATCCTATCATTAGATGCAAAAAAAGCTTTTGATAAAATCCAGCACCCCATCTTGATAAAAACCCTTGAACATCTAGGCATACAGGGAACATACCTCAAAATAGTAAAAGCCATCTACGAGAAACCCACAGCCAGCATACTCCTAAATGGACAAAAATTGAAACCAATTCCCCTGAAAACTGGAATTAGACAAGGATGCCCACTCTCACTCCTCCTGTTCAACATAGTATTGGAAGTCCTGGCTAGAGCTATCAGAGAAGAGGGGGCAATCAGAGGTATTCAAATAGGAAAAGAGGAAGTCAAGCTACCTCTCTATGCAGATGATATGATTGTGTACCTTGAAAACCCAAGAGAATCTGTCAAAAACCTCTTTACATTGATAAAGGCCTTTGGCAAAGTCTCAGGATACGAAATAAATGTACAAAAGACAATCGCATTTCTCTACACCAATAATAAACAAACAGAAACCCAAATAAAAAACACAATTCCATTCACAATAGCCACAAAAAAAAAATGAAATACTTTGGCATCTTCCTAACCAGAGATGTGAAAGACCTCTACAATGAAAATTACAAAACACTGTTCAAAGAAATCAAAGCTGACATGAACAAGTGGAAAAATATCCCATGCTCATGGGTCAGAAGAATCAACATTGTGAAGATGTCCATCTTTCCTAAGGCAATCTACAAATTCAATGCAATACCCATTAAATTACCAACAACATTCTTCTCAGACCTAGAAAAAACAACACAGGAATTCATATGGAAACACAAACGTCCAAGAATAGCCAGAACAATCCTCAGCAAAAAAAGCAAAGCAGGTGGTATCACAATACCAGACTTCAAACTTTATTATAAAGCTACAATCATCAAACCAGCTTGGTATTGGTACAGGAAAAGGCAAATTGATCAATGGAACAGAATTGAGATTCCAAAAGCAAAACCTCAATTTCTCAACCAACTCATCTTCGACAAAGCCCCCACCACTTACCACTGGGGAGAGGAGAACCTATTCAGCAAATGGTGCTGGGAAAACTGGCTGACCACATGCAGAAGATTGAAACAGGACCCCTATCTATCCCCATGCACAAAAATTAACTCCAAATGGATCAGAGACCTAAATGTAAAACCTCAAACCATAAGAACCTTAGAAAATGCAGGACACACCCTTATGGAAATTGGAACTGGCATCCAATTCCTGAACAAAACCTGAAACCCACAGGCCATAAGAGATAAGATAGACAAGTAGGACCTCATTAAACTGACAAGCTTCTGCAAAGCCAAAGAAACCATCAAGAGAGCAGGGAGACAGCCTACAGACTGGGAAAAAGCATTTGCCAACTCTAGGTCTGACAAAGGCTTAACATCCTGGATCTACAAGGAACTGAAGCGTACTGAAAAGAAGAAAACAAACAACCCCATTATAAAATGGGCAAAAGATATGAACAGACACTTCACAAAGGAAGACATTCGAGCAGCCAACAAACACATGAAGAAATGCTCAACCTCACTAATCATCAGGGAGATGCGAATCAAAACCACACTGAGATACCACCTAACTCCAGTCAGAATGGCAATTATCAACAACTCAAAAAATAACAGCTGCTGGAGAGGGTGTGGTGAAAAGGGAACACTTCTACACTGTTGGTGGGAGTGTAAACTAGTGCAACCTCTGTGGAAAGCAGTGTGGCGATTCCTAAAAGCTCTAAAAATTGACCTTCCATATGATCCCGCAATCCCCCTACTGGGAATATACCCTGAAGAACTCAAATCACTCTATAAAAAAGATACCTGCACACGTATGTTTATCGCAGCATTGTTCACAATAGCAAGAACCTGGAAACAACCATGCTGCCCATCAAAAGAGGACTGGATTAAAAAATGTGGTACATATACACGATGGAATACTATGCAGCCATAAAAAAGAACAAAATCATGAACTTCGCAGCAACCTGGATGGAACTAGAGTCTATAATACTGAATGACCTCTCGCAGAAACAAAGATCCGAGTATCACATGTTCTCACTCATATAATGAACCTTGAACATCCAATGTAATACTATAAGAAAATGACTGATGGTACTGGGAAACTATGGGGGGGGAGGGAGATGGGATTAACAGTAGCAAATATCTGTCTGGGGATGGGAAAACACCTCTTATCAACAGGGTGCCTGAATGAAACGTAATTATACACCTAACCCTTAACTGTACCCCACAAAACCATAATAAAAAATATTGATAAAAAAAATAAAAAACAACCATATTCACACACAGGACTTGAGGGATCTTATTCTGAGAAAAATCTGAAGTGAGTGCTTTCATGGACCATTCAGAAGTCACCGCTTTGATGTATCACACATTATGCCGTTTTCAGGGTATTTTGGTTTCCCTCATGTGCTTTGCTTTTATTTCCCTTTGTGTAAGAACCTGATGTTTTTGCTTCTCATGTTTCCTGGGTGATTTAATTTGGAAATGTTGTGAAACATGATATTTTTATCTGTTACTTGAAGAATACCAATGCTTCCCCAGTTTATACATTAATTTTTAACAAAATAAATATGGATGTACCATATAAGATAAACATGTAGGCTGGGCACGGTGGCTCAGCCTGTATTTCCAGCACTTTGGGAGGCCGAGGCAAGAGGATTTCCTGAGTTGGGGGATTTGAGGCCAGCTTGGGCAACTTGGTGAGATCTCGTCTCTACAATAAATAAAAAATAAGCCCGGCATGGTAACACATGCCTGTGGTTCCAGCTACTTGGAAGGCTGAGGTAGAAAGATAACCTAAGTCCAGCAGGTCGAGGCTGCGGTGGCTGTGAGCATGCCACTGCACTCTAGCCTGGGCAACAGAATGAGACTCCAACTAAAAAAAAAAAAAAAAAAAAAAAGATTAACATGTACACCTTTTTAACTTGGCGATCAAATTTAACTCTACTAATACACCTAAAAATATCTCTCTCTCTCTCTAATACATTTTCTACTAACCTGCATTTCAGCTCATACATCTAGATTGTGACCATTTTTCTAGCTACTGGCATTTGCATTTAAGGTCAAAACATATTTCTTTATTCTCTCTTCATGTAACTGTCTGGATAGGCTAAGTTGTGATATCCTAACAAATAAGTGAGAATTTTAGTTGCTTAAAAGAGCAAAGATGATTTCTTGTTGTGCACGTACCATGGGTTGGCTGGTGGCTTTTTGTGTGTGTGGTTGATTCCCTTACACTGCGGCTGAAGTTATCAGAGCAGCTACGATCTAGAACATTGCCAACGATTCTGATTGACAGCTAACAATAGAGTGAGGCAAATTGTGCACGTATTAACTCATTTCCTAGAATGAAAAATCGCTGGGATATTTTTGACTGTCCAAATTGCTATCACAACACGCAAACAGGACCCTATTTGTGAATTACATATTTTTCTCTAATATAAAATACTTAAAATTTTCTGTGGGGAGAGAGAGGAGAGAGGAGAGCGGAGAGAGGAGAGAGAGAGAGAGGACAGAGAGGGAGAGAGAGAGAGAGAGAGAGAACATGCCACATGCAGGGCAGTGAAGTAGAACATGAATTAAATGAACATTAAGCCAGGCTCGGTGGCTCAGCCTGTAATCCCGCGCCTTGGGAGGCCGAGGTGAGTGGATTGCCTGAGCCCGTGGGTTTGAGACCCGCCTGGGCAACTTGGCGAGACCTCATCTCTGCAATAAATCAAAAATGAGCCGGGCGTGGTAGCGCGCGCCTGTAGTTCCAGCTACTCCGGAGGCTGAGGCGGAAGGATCGCCGGAGCCCGGCAGGTCGAGGCTGCGGTGGCCGGGGGTGGCCGCTGCACTCCAGTCTGGGAGACTGAGTGAGATTCCAGCTCAAAAATAAATAAAATAAAATAAAATAAATAAATAAATAAATAAATGAACATTAAGTCGAGATCAGAACTTTCTGCATCCCCCACAGATTTCGGAGACGGTGTCTGCCAAATGCCACAAATGGTAGCCAACGAACACTGTATTCCAGTCTGTCCTTCAGCGACACACTCCATGTCCCGGAGAGGTGAGTTGGAATTAGTCAAGCTCTCTGAGCCCCACCCACTGAAATTGGCCTCCTACTCATCTCATTCTTGCGGCCCTGGTTCACCAAGGCAGGGCACACCTCGTAATGGAAAGCTCAGGCATCTGGGATTGCACTCAGCACCTACATCTAGGCTACCGTGGCTACATGCTGGGTGGCCAGGTTGCCCTTTGTGTTGAGAGGTAAGAAAAAGTGTTCTCAAAAAACAGAGAGGCGAGTGAATCTCAAAGACCAAAAAGGCCCGAAGCACAGACACCAAAACAGAGAAAGGTCGACAAACCAGAAACATGAACGACCAAGCAGGCCAGCTTGCCCGTTTCCACGTGTCTTTCCCCAAAGCGACAATCCTTAGGAATCACTAAAATCATGACCTTCATTTATCCACGGTTCATATCAAAATGTCTCCTCCGGGCTTTGCACCTTCTAGAACTTGGAGTACATGTGTATAATCCCCTGCGTTTAGTTTGAATGTAGCCTGATGGAAGCATAGCAGCAAATATGATTTGTGTTACCTCTTACAAACGGCACACCTGGCCACCCAGTGAATCTGGAAGCTGCTAGCTAAAAGGAATGCAAGGGACCCGTGTGAAAAGAAACTGTGGCGGGGGGAGGAGGGTGGAGAGGAAACAGAAGCAAAGAGAAAATCCATTGGCATCAATAAGAAACTTGCACATGAATGCCATTTTCCTGGGGAGGGTTAATTCCTGACTTCTCAGAATTAACCTCTGGGCTCGTCATTCGGGCAGGTGCTTCGTCTGTCCATCTGTTAGACCATAGACAAACAGTGAGCACTTTCTGGGTGAAGAATATTAAATATTGCAGCTTCTTCTTTCCTTTGACCTCTATTACGGAAAGTTATTCTTGTGGTGAATCTATGGTGTTAAGCCTACTGAAAGACCACTCCATGTGGTATGTTCCTGCTAAGTAACTTAATTGAGATCAGATTAGTCTGAGACAATTACCTAGATTAACATATTTATGAAACCAGCCTTGGCATTGCCTGAAACACGAAAGCAGTGAGACTGGATCTAGAAAAAAGGAACGCGAACTTTCCCTCCCCACTCCCTTCATAAAAAGAGCACTTGGTGCGAGTGTCACAATAATTTATTCTATAATTTACAGATATTCTTCCATTTTCACATTTTCGTGTTAGAATTGTTAAGTTTCCAGTGCACAGTGTTTTAAAATTATAACTATAATTAGTATTCTTTAAGCTGTGGGTGGTGATGCAATACCGAAATCAAATAAAGTTTTAAAATTCAAGTTTAATGGCAACAGCAGTTCACACAATTAAGTCAGCAATTCAGTGAGCTGCGTCTTTTACAAATTCCAAGCTTTGACACATCATGGGGTGACTTTATAGCCCACTGTTTTCCCATCCTTGTTGATGTCTTGAATTAGTCAAGCATCTGTTATCCCAGCAAAATCAGATATCTCTTTCAATACTTTTCATTTTTGGCATTGCAGTTGTGATCTGATTGTTTTGCATGTTTACATAAACGAAAACAGATCCTAATATTTTCTTACATTTGTTTTTTCTCATGTTTGTCTCTTAACAAAGGGTATATAAGAGGGATTGCTTTTCAAAGTGATTTCTATAGAGGCACATTCTCTTCAACTAAGGAGTAATCGATAATCATAAATAAGGAGTGTATGTATGACAATATTTTATTGCTCCTTCCTTTTGCCATGGGAAAATTATCCAAGTCAAAGACAGAATTTATTCTGAAACTTGATTGAGTCAATTGGTAGGTAGTCATTGGTATGAGTCATTTCATAGTCACTTATCCCACTACCTGGGTTCTGTAGAACGTTATTTTTGTCATAATGCGTAGACAAAAAAGAAGGGGGTCGTGTAGGGAATTTAGACAATCTTCAGTCAGAATACTTCTAAAATACTTTAATGAGGTCAAGAATAGTTAAGATGTTAGGCGTGCTTAAAAAAACCCCAAAAAACAAAGAAACCAAAAAGCACAAAGCCACAGTTTTAAATTCCCTACTTCCAACCTGTTAATAAAATGACTCCAATCAATATATATTGCACCAAGCTGTGATTTTTAAAATAATATAATAAATAAACCTTAAATATTTTCCATGAAAGTAAATAAATATTCCAAGTTCTAAGCATTAGGGAAAAACGTCTTGAGCGGTATTCCTCTTTATGTTTAGCTCAATAGCTCCTTGTTAAAATGCCTTCCATTCAGACAGTTAAGCTGCAGAAGTGTGACTGCTATAAAGAGGTAAAAGGTATCCTTCTTTAAATTTTGTTCACATGTGGGATGATTGTCTACAAGACTATCATTTAATACTAAACATTTTTGTCCCTTGTTATTGTTGATACCCTCTCATCATGAAATGAGAAAAACAGAACCCTCCCTCAATAAAAAGTAGTACACAGCCCTAGGAGGTTGGAGTTCTGAAACTATCCTCTCTCCAGAACAATGAACATAAAATTATATGAAGAGTATATTGATTGTACAAATAAATAGCAAACAACTTTAAAATTAAAGCAAATATTACCCATGGTTTATAAATTCTCTTTAGGAAATAACCAAGGTGTTTCCATCTATCCATGGAAGTTTAAAATGACTTGAAAAAACCAAGGATAATGTTTGGCACATTTTTTCAAGACCATAGAAGATTCTAAACACAACTAATTCTTCATAATTTAGTGTCTGTGGATCAGGGGAAGTCAATTATTTTTCTCTCCAAGGACTTACTGAAGGGCCAGGAGGGCAAATAACTGGGACAAGTGACTGTTAAAGCAGTTAAAAAGTGTTCACTTAATGCATTTTAAATAATCTTATAAAATCCTATCTAGGAAGATGGTATTAATTAGAGAGGAAGGAACTCAGGCTTGCCTACGAGCACATAGCGAAACACAGGGGCAGATTTTACCTGAATCCAGGATTTCTGCACCTGAAATCCACATATGTATTTATTCACCATTATCTTGCTCAAAAGAAAATGAAAAGAAAAAAAATGAGAGAAGGCAAAGGGTGGGGATTGTTAGGCTTTTCTTTCCTTTCAAATTGAGGTGTCGCTAAGACAAGATAGTGGGAGAAATGGATGGCAAAGCACGCACTGTGCTTAGGATTCAAAATAAATTGGCAGCTCCTTGAGGAATTCAGGGAGGGTAAGGGAAGAAGAATGCAGAAGCCGCAGCTGAGGGCCCAAGGGATTCGTTAGACATGGTTTCATCAGTCACACTTGGCACGCTCACGCTCCATCCTTGACGGACTTTGAGGGAGGAGCTCGAGCATCTTCCCAGGAGTTTTGTCTCTTTCAGCTTCATTGTGTCAGTTCCTTGGATGTACTTGGTTTTTGCATAAGGCAGATAGCAAGGGCCAGAAACACCTTTGCGGAAAGCATATGAACGAAACACATGTGAAATAAAGCCAGCCCACATTTGATATTTGGCTTGTTCAGTCTGACTGCCTAAGACGAGGTTGGTACAAGTTTTTGAGAAGACAATTTGCCTCAGAAAAAGTTTTAAAATGTCCATTTATTTTCTTTACCGATTCCAAGACATTATGCAAAAGAAAGGATTGCACCAGCGCACAAACGTATACAGAGAGACAACTGCCATATGTTCGTGCTCACAAGATGATAAAAAAAAGGACTGAAGTATTCAAAAATAGAAGGATGGTTAAGTACATTACTCTGTGTCTGCAAGATAGCTTCTAAGGAGTAATCAATAATTATAAGTAAGGAGTGTATGTATGGCAATATTTTATTGCTGAGGAATAAAGCAGGTTTCAAACATGTTCTGTGTTCAATGATCTTGTACATGTGAACATAGATTGAGGGTATAAGGCTTCAAATGTTGACATGAAAATCTGACAAACTTATCGGGCGGAGAATCATTTATTATTTTCATACTTATTTTTCCTTGAATTTTCTAAGTTTTCCTCAATGTACATTGGCCACTTTGGTAAGTTTTAAAAAATGGGAGGAGGTAAAACATGATAAAATCCTTTTCATTACCCTTGAATAGCAATACCAAACTGGACATATAAAACTCAATACTTAGATATTTATAAGAAGCTGTGGTTTGCGGTTCATTAGTCAAAAAGGCATTTGCAGAATTCGGCATCTTTCTCAATGAATCTTGACTCCAAATCCTGAAAGATCTCAGAAAAATCTTTTTCTAAGACAAATACTTGTTTAGTACATTTTTTTGTAATAATCCTTTTGATTTGTGTACCTTCACTGAGCCCATATTACACAATTTAGGTCATGTGTGGAATAAGTGTCGCCATCCCTAAAATAAACTCTATGAACTGATTCATCAACCTAAGAGTTTGTGTGTCTAAATAAATTTTTAAAAATGTTCCACAAAATTGTGTGGTTTACCACATCCTGTTTTGCATTTACAATTAGCTAAAAGAAAAGACTAAAAGAAAGGAAAAACACATGTCCAGAAAAATCTGCCTAAAGAATGGGACAACATGGGCTTGGAAGTGTCACTGAAATGAATTCAGTGAATTTCTTGATATCTCTACACATTGACTGCAGGTATTTGGACCAAGGTGATTATGCTCTGTGAAGGTAAGAATACCTCTTATTTGCTGACTTGTGAATTAATGATGAAATAGTCCTATCTCTAAGGGAAGGAACCAATGAAATAAGGTGATAAAAAGGATTCATAGGCTTCTTTGTCAAATTATACAAATTTAGATATTTCAGTTATTGCTAGGTGAATCTCTGAGCAGGTTATTCACCTTCTCTGACTTTTATGTCTTTGAATATCAAATGCAGAAAAAAACAGTGTTGTAGAATCCTGATCTCAAACCAGGCAAAGCGGACCTCAATGGGTGGCCCAAACTTTGCCTATACAATGTCCACTTATATAGCTAATCCTGAATTGTGCTCCACATTTTTAAAATAAAATATTTTTAAAAGTTTTAAAAAACAGAAATTAAATATGTTTTTTCATATAGGGAAGCAAATACAATTCCTGGCATTTTGTCATTACTGTCCTAAAATGCTGTGGGTGGACATGCTTGTTGGAAGTGAGTCTTGCAGACATTGCCAGGATTGTTCTACCTTGTTATATGAGTGGGACCTCCCCCCACAAAATAGAATTTATTTATTTTAAAAAATCTGTCTTTATTCTTCCACGTTTAAACTTTGGTCACCTTCAAAGTACTCTCCGTCAGATGCAATACACCTATAGAGATGCTTTTTCCACTGCTCAACACAGTTCTTGAACTTATGTACTTTGATGCTTTCTAGCGCTTCTGCCATTTTTGTTTGTTTGTTTCACCTCTTCCACATTGGCAAAACTTTTCCCTTTTGAGGACATTTCTCATCCAGGGAAATCAACAAAAGATCCTCAGGGTGAGACTGGGTGAATAAAGAGGGCGGGGCAGAGGAATCACGCCAATTTGGATCTAAAACGGCTGAACACTCAGCATGCTGTGGGCCGGGATGTCGTCAGGGTGGAAGAACCAGTCACGTGTTTGCCACAACTCATGACGTTCCTTCTTCAAATCACAACACAACCTTCTCAAAACTTCCGGATGGAACTTTGGTTGACCATTTGCCTGAACCAGCAGGGGAAGCCTATATTACAAAGGGTCTGCCCTGGGAAAGATGATCCCAGTTTGGGTTTTTTGGGGTCATACTTAGCAGGAAATGTACAGTCTTTTGCATATTGCTCTTACTTAAGTTTGCCAATGGAAATTTATACCTGTTCGTCAACACGGTTTCTAGTTACTTCTTTCTCTCACTATCTTTTTTTTTTTTGTAATTCAGTTCTTTGTTTCCACGAGACTCTGTCTTTCCTCATCCTGTGATCCGTGCCACATTTTTTGACTTTTAAAAATTTACTTGTGCCTATCTGTCATATGAGAATAATATTCCACAACTTAATGGGGAATTATGAAATTTAAGTGAGATAATCTACATCTGGGGCTTCATAAAGTATAAATGCTGTGCAATTATCCTGCCATGCTGTGGCTGTTATTACTGTATGTGGATGCTTTAATCTTCTAAAAAGACCGATCAGGATTGAGACTGTTAGCCTGTATCAAATCTGCAGAGTAAAGGCTAAAATAGATTAGGCTGTCAACATAGCATGCTTCTGAATAATTGAGCAGAGCAGTTTGGTGCAGTCCTACCAATCACATAGTTTAGGACACAGGAGCACTGAGGGCCACCGGGCATGAGCAACGGTGTGCGGATGCCAGTTCATGCTGGTGCCAGCTTGAACTGACTCTTGATAGCTTTTTGTACCCAGCTCTTTCCATCTCCAAATTCAGGGACCTCACACTGGTAGCTCGAAATTGCCTAGGATGGGTTGTTTCACCAAAGAACTCAGGGCACTACAAATTAGGACTTCTGAGATCCAGCTGTCAAACATTTACTGGCATGCCACTGGGCACAGGCCTCTCTGTGACCATCGAGGGCGTATGATGGTTAACAAAGTTCCACTGGATGTATTTGTGTACAATAGGAACACTGGAGAAAGTAACATTTACTCTAACTACGAAATGATGTTTTTCCTCACAAGGTGAGTTTTTTATACCATGTTATAAAAGAGACAATACAGCCAAACAGGGTAGTAATGCACTGTTGCCTTAAAGATTTCTTGTTTTCAAACTAAGATTTCTGAGAGATCTAATTGTCATGTAAAAGCTTTAAGGAGTGACTGTTACAACAGTAATTGGTATTTGCTGCTTGTACTTTATTTGACACCAAAGAATCTTCTTTTAACTTTATGTTTGGGTGTCTAGCACTGTTTTTAGCCTCTGAGGTATAATTTAGTCTGCCTATTACCTCTGTGACAATGCAATTTGTTTCTAATTCATCAGGCCTGGTGAATTTTTATGTGTGAATCTGTAATTAGAAGATGGTTTCTTTGAAAGAAATACAAGGGTTGAATCTTTATTCAATTTTATTCATTCCTTTCCTTTCTGTAATATTCCCACATACTATCACTCTATGAGAAAATAAAAAAGTTGCCGTTAACGAACTTCTCAAGAATGCTGACAGCACTTAATAAAATCCATTTCACAAAAATTTCTAAGATAAAGATCAGGGACACACTTTATTTCCACTTAAAGAAACATTATTTTGAATCAGTTATGTGTATTTGATAATGTGATCGTAACGTCACCTTAATCGATTAGAAAGCACACAAAGCTCGTTCCTGTGTGTTGAGTCACCGTCTCCTGGGACTGAAGTTACTTCCTGGCCCTAAGTTAGACACCTCAAAAATGCAGGTTTCAGGGCCAATACCAGTAATGCAGTGATCAAAGCAGTTGTTCAGTACATTAGATACTCAATGGAATGAATTGAAATTAATTAATTAATTAAATTGGAATTAAAACTAATGTTCATTTTGGAAATATACATAGTAGGTGACTATTACATGCATATTTCTAGTTCTAATTCCCTTCATTTGAGAGTCTGCAGTAAATGCTTTGTAACCATTTGAAGAAAGACGGAGGAAAGATAGGGTTCTGAGGTTTACGTAGGACTTTTCCATAAAAAGGCATAAAATTCAAATTAAGGAGCTATGTTAGTCAGGGCCATTCAGAGCATCCGAATAGGAAGAATGTATGTATGTACCTACATGAATACACAAAGGGATTTAGTTCAAGAATGGTCCACGGACTTGTAGAAGCTATCAAGTGTAACATCTGCAAGGTAGTTTGGCAGGTGGAGACTCCAGAAAGAGTTATAATTAGATAATGTCTTCTTTTTTTGGTGAGGTCAATCATTTTTCTACTAAAGCCTTCAGCTGATTGGATGAGACCATCCAGCTAGGGAAGGAAATCTGCTTTACTTACAGATTAAACATTAATATATGAAAGTACCTTCATGGAAACATCTAGAATACTGTTAGCCTAAACATATAGGTACTGTGGACTTGCCAAGTGGACAGGCAATACTGTAATCTACCAAAAGTAAAGGATAACATACTTGATTGACTAAAACTATGACTCCAATTAGACACTGAATGTTATAAAGACAGAAAAGAGAACAGAAAGGTTATCTGGAGAAATATATGCTGAATTGGACTTTGGGGCACAGTGGAATTGTAACAGAAAAGGTAGGTATATTCCATGTGTGACAGAGAATTTGCAATGTCAAGGGTGTGACAATGTTTTAAAATTATTCCACTAATGGATTACCTAAAGCAAGCTAGGTTCTAGCCAGGACTCCGAAAAAATATAATCTGACTGAATTGGAGAGATGGTGCCATGAGTTTCAGAAAAAAACCTATCAGTTATGAAGGATATGATTAATTTAAGGTCAAACATTAACCAGGGCCTAGAAAATCAGACTCACTATTCTATTAACATTAACTTCCTGCAAAATAGATTATGTGCTTATTATTTCATGTAATAGAAGAGAGTTCATTTCATGATAGATGTGCTTCTACTAGCAGTATGAACAGTTGACAGCAACTTTCTTTACAGCAAAATAGACTCCATTAACTCATCTATAAATTGGGAATACTTGCCTAATGGCTATTATAAATTTTAAATTATTTGTTAATTATTTTATTCATTAAAATATTGAGTATTATGTTCCAGGCATTATGCTATGTCCTAGACATAAAATAAAGGAGAGACAGGATCTGACATCCATGAAGTTTATGATCGACTTTGGTTATTTCTGCCTTTATGTATTAAAATGTTATATACACTGCAACAGTAGAGTGCCTATGATAGATAATTAATTGATAGCAGTCATCTATTATTAAATTGTCTTAATGTTTTTCCTCACTTTATATGCAAATACATGTGTGTTAATATTCGCTTCCACACATCCAAGTGCAATCCGAAATGCCTTCTTTCTTGACCTTTTTCAGGTGTCCGTTTTCAAGTTGCTCTTCAAAGTACAAAAATATCTTCAAGCAAAATAGTCCTATCACAGATTCAAACCCAATGAAAAAACACAAAACCTGACATTGATTTAATACCCGATCTTGCCCTTGGGTGAGTGAATCACATTGCAGTGTGTATTAGAAAATCATGTAGCACGTTTATGAGTCAGAGTCTTTGGAGAGAGGTTGTCCCAGACAAGCAAATGTGATTCATAGCATGCAAAATGCAGGGACGACGGTGTAGAGAACGTGTCCTACAGACTTCCTTTTCAGACGGGTTGCATTCCCTTGTAACACAGCGTGTGGGAAACTTTAACCCCAGGAGTTGTGAACAACACACTGCTGCTTTTCAGGTGCGGCTATAATTGCTCCCCTATGGTTTGACAGCACACGAGCTTCAGAAAACTGAAGACAGTGTTCACTGGAAGCATTTGTAGATGAACTTGGGTTTCCTTTGAGATTTACTGTGGGATCCAGTGACTAAAATACAAGCAGATGAGAATTTCACACATGTGCTGCTGACATTTGTCAAGCCCGTGTCTATTAGAAACGTAACGACTAATTTCATGGCACACGAGATTTGTGTGGCTGAGAAAGTAATGTGCTGACTGGTCACTTATATGTAAAAAACACAGATGCCCTTCCAAGTTATCTTCCTGGATGTATTCTTGAGGTGGATGACTGTTGCTGTGGGCTCCGGAACGCAATCTACCTGCAGCAATTTACACTTAGGAGTTTAGTTCACACCTTGGGGCTTTATCTCCTATAGGGTTACCACCCATTTGGGTTGTTCCATTCGATTAAGAGTGGTAATGCTGATTTTAGTATCGGAATTGGATGTGATAATATTATTCATGAGGTGTGATCTCTTGGGTGCATATTTTATATGCACACAAGTAGCACAGCGGTTAATAACACTGGCTTTGAATCATGGAGGTGTAGGTGTAAGTCCTGGCTCTAGCCCTCAGTGGCTCTGAAACTTCAGCCAAATTCCTTAACATCCTGACATCATCTATAATTGGAGTAATCATCTCATGGTTACTGGGAAAGTACATCATAAGAATTTAAAATTAATACATAAGAATTTAAAATCGTGGGTGAAAAGTATCTGCTCACAACACTGTAAATATTGATTTATTAATTCTGGGGCATTTGGCGAGGAGTAGGGGAGAATGGTAATATTTGAACTTGTCAGGGACAATGCGTAAAGACACTACCTAAAAGAGGACTGCGAAGGGTTTGTTTCAGGCAGACACTATTGGTTCAAATGTTAGACATCTGGGATTCTAAACAGAATTGAAGAGTAGTTACAGACAATGTACGTTTTTTTGAGGCGGCACAGGTGATGCTAAATGAAAAACCTTTTCATCTTTGCTTATTTGGGTAACTATGTGGGGATGGAAATCATTTAGGCAATTTGATAGTTCAATGTTTTGTTTAAAAATTATATCTGTGTTACTGCGGATATCCTGCTCCATTGGTCCTTGTGTCTGCTCTTGTACTAGTGCCATGCTGTTTTGGTTACTACAGTCTTGTAGTATAATATGAAACCAGGTGGTATGATACCTCCAGTTTTGCTCTTTTTGCTTAGGATTGCTTTCGCTATTCTGGCTTGTTTTTGGTTCCATCAGAATTTTAGAATTCTTTTTTTTTTTTTTTTTTTGAGTTGGAGTCTCACTCGGTCGCCCAGACTGGAGTGCAGTGGCCGCTCCCGGCCACCGCAGCCTCGACCTGCTGGGCTCCGGCGATGCTTCCGCCTCAGCCTTCCGAGTAGCCGGAATTACAGGCATGCGCTACCACGCCCGGCTGATTTTTTTTTTATTTATTGTAGAGATGAGGTCTCGCTGCCCAGGCAGG
>NW_007248337.1:268564-274375 GCF_000164805.1 Carlito syrichta
GCCCAGGCAGGTCTCGAATCCGTGGGCTCAGGCAATTCACTCACCTCAGCCTCCCAAAGGCGCGGGATTACAGGCTGAGCCATGGAGCCTGGCTTAGAATTCTTTATGATTTATATGTGTGAATGCCTATAGTAAGTGATATCTTGATTCAAATCACATATAATGCATTTTTAAAATTATTATTATTATTATTTTATTTTAATAGCTTTAGAGCTGGGCTCGGTGGCTCAGCCTGTAATCCCGTGCCTTTGGGAGGCTGAGGTGAGTGGATTGCCTGAGCCCATGGGTTCGAGACCCGCCTGGGCAGCGGGACGTCATCTCTAAAATAAATTAAAAAATCAGCCAGGCGTGGTAGAGCATGCCTGTAATTCCGGCTACTCGGAAGGCTGAGGCGGAAGGATCACCGGAGCCCAGCAAGTCGAGGCTGTGGTGGCCAGGAGCGGCCACTGCACTCCAGTCTGGGCGACCGAGTGAGACTCCAACTCAAAAAAAAAAATAGCTTTAGAGGGTACTGATCGTGTTTAGTTACACGGTTACATGGATAGTGGTGAGGAAGTCTGGGCTGTAAGTAGACCCACCACTTCCACCTGTGAATACTGTGCTCAACAGGAGATTTTTCATCTTTCCACCTTTTCTGTCTCTCCCTGCTCTGAATCTCCAGTGTCCATTAGGCCATTCTCTGTGCCTAAGCAGATCCTGAGTCTGGCTCCCACTCATAAGCAAGAATATGCGATGTTTGGTTTTCTGTTCTGTGTTAATTCTCTTAGGGTGATGTTCTCTAGTTCCACCCCAATCGCTGCCAAAGACTTTAATTCCATCTTTCTGATGACTAAATAATATTCCACAGTGTATATATACCACATTCTCATTATCCACTGATCAGTTGATTGGCGTTTAGGTTGATTCCACATCTTTTTTTTTTTTTTTTTAAGTTGGAATCTCACTCTCGCCCAGACTGGAGGGCAGTGGCCGCTCCCGGCCACCGCAGCCTCCACCTGCTGGTCTCCGGCGATCCTTCCGCCTCAGCCTTCCGAGTAGCCGGAATTACAGGCATGCGCTACCACGCCCAGCTGGTTTTTTGATTTATTGCAGAGATGAGGTCTCGTTGCCCAGGCGGGTCTCGAACCCGCGGGCTCAGGCCATCCACTCACCTCAGCCTCCCAAAGGCGCGGGATGACAGGTGGAGCCACCGAGCCCAATGATTCTACATCTTTAAAATTGTGAATTATGCTTCAATGAACTTGTGAATACTGGTGTCTTTTTATATAACAACCTTTGTTCTTTTGGGTAGATACCTAGTGGGATTGCTGGATTCAATGACAGATCTACCTTTAGTAAGTTGAGAAGTTTCCATCCCATACCCATTTCCATAGAGATGGTACTAACTTACAGTTCCACCAATAGTGTATGTGTTCCCTCTTCACTGCGTCTGTGCCAACATCCATGACTTTTTGCTTTTTTAATAATGGCCATTCTGACTGTTGTAAGGTGGTATCTCATTATGGTTTCAATTTGCATTTCCCTGATGAATATTGATGTTGAGCATTTTTTCATGTGTTCATTGGTTCTTTGTATATCTTCTTTTGAGAGGTGTCTGTTCACGTCATTTCCTCACTTTTTAATGGGGTCGCTTGAAATTCTTCTTGCTGATATAGTTTCTTAGAAGATTCTTGATATTAATTAGTCCTTTGTCAGATATATCCCTCCTCCCATTATGTAGGCTGTCTATTCACTCTGTTGATTATTTCTTTTGCTGTGCAGAAACTTTTTAGTTTAATTAAGCTTTACTTACTTATTTTTGTTTTTGTAGCATTTGCTTTTGGGGTTTTAGCTATAAAATTCATTGCCTAAACCAATGTCTAGAAGAGTATTTCCTAGGTTTTCTTTTAGGAGTTTTACGGTTTCTGGTCTGACATTTAAGTCTGTCATCTATCTTAATTTTTGTGTATGGGGAGAGATAAGGATCAAGTTTTATTTTTCTGCATGTAGCTATCCAGTTGACTCAGCACCATTTGTTAAACAGGGTGGCCTTTCCCCAGGTATATGTTTTTGTCAGTTTTGACAAAGATCACTGGGTTCTAGGTATCTGGATTTATTTTGGGATTTTCTATTCTGTTCCATTGGTCCATATGCCTGCTCTTGTACTAGTACCATGCTGTTTTGTTTACTATAGCCTTGTAGTATAATATGAAGTCAGGTAATATGATGCCTTCAGCTTTGTTCTTTTTTGCTTAGGATTGCTTTGTCTGTTCTGGCTTAGTTTTGGTTCCGTATGAATTTTAGAATTCTGTGAAAATGTATGTTGTTAGTTTGATAGGGATTGTGTTGAATCTGTAGACTACTTCGGGTAATATGGTAATTTTAACAATGTTGATTCTTCCGGTATTTCTTCATTTGTTTGTATCTTCTAGAATTTCTATTACCAGGTTTTTATAACTCTCTTTGTAGAGATCTTTCATCTCCTTGGTTAAATATATTGCTATGTATTGTTGCTTTCTGGCTGTAAATGGAATTTAGTTCTTAACTTGAGTCTCAGTTTGATTGCTATTGGTGTATAGCGGGGCTAATGATTTGTGTGTGATGATTTTGTATCCTGAAATTTTACTGAATTCACATATCAAGTTCAGGTGTCTTTGGAGGAATCTTTAGGGTTCTCTAGGTATAAAACCATATTGTCAGCATACAGAGATTGTTTGAATTTTTTCTCTTCCAATTTGAGTACCTTTTATTTATTTCTCTTGTCTGGTTACTCTGGCTAGAACGTCCAGTATTATGTTGAATAAGAGTAGTGAAAGTGGACATTCTTGTTTTGTTCCACTTCTGAGGAGAAATGCATGCAAATTTTCTCTGTTCATGGTGAAATTGGCTGTGTTTGTCATATATGACTTTTGCTATTTTGGTGAATGGTTCCTCTATGCCTATTTTGCTGAGGGTTTTTTATCATGAAGGGGTGCTGGGTTTTATCAAATGCTTTTTTCTGCATGTATTGAAATGATCATATATTTTTCGATTTAATTCCGTTAATGTGGTAGGTCTTGTTTATTGACTTGTATATGTTGAACCATCTCTGCATCCCTGGGATAAATCACACATAAACGTGGTGGATTTTTTTTTTTTTAATGTGCTGTTGAATTCCATTTGCTAATATTTTGTAGAGGATTTTCATATCTGTGTTCATCAGGGATATTGGGCTCTAGTTTTTGTTGTTGCTGTTGTTGTGTCTTATCCTGGTTTTGGTATCAGGGTAATCTTGGCTTTGTAGAACGAGTTAGGGAGAATTTCCTCCTCTTCAATCTTATGAAATAGCTTCGGTAAAATTGATACCAGTTCTTCTTTGAAAGTCTGATGGAATTCAGCTGTGAATCTGCCAGGTCCTGGACTTTTGTTGTTGTTGTTGTTGGGAGATTTTTTTTTATATAATCGATATTTTTTATTATGATATTGTGGGGTACAGTTAAGGGTTAGGTATACAAATATGCTCCATTCAGGCACCTTTGTTGATAAAAGGTGTCTCCCCATCCCCCGACAGATGTTTACTACTGCTAATCTAATTACTGTTTCAATCTCACTACTCATTTTGATCTGTTTAGGGTTTCTGTTTCTTCCTGATTCAAGATTGTGGGGTTATATGTTTCCAAGAATTTATTCCTTTCCTCTAGATTGTCTAGTTTGTTTGCATAGAGGTGTTCATAATAATTTCAGATGATCTTTCCTATTTCCATCATATTATTTATAATGTATAATTTCAACATTTACATCGGATCGAATCTTCCTGGGGTCCTCTGAGCTAATTTGAATCTTCTCTCTTTGTTTCTTAATTAATCGAGCCAGTGGTCTATTAATTGTGTTTATTTTTTCAAAGAACCAACTTTTGTTTCATTGATCCTTTCTATTTCAATTTCATTTAGTTCTGCTCTGATCTTTGTTATTTATTTTCTTCTGCTACGTATAAATTTGGCTTATTTATGTTTTTCTAGTTCCTTGAGGTGTGGCATTAGGTTGTTAATATGCAATCATTGAGTCTTATTGATATAGGTCTTAAGTATTCCATTTTCCTCTGAAAACAGCTTTGGCTGTGTTCACAGAGGTTTTGATAACTTGTTTCATTGCTGTCATTTAGTTTGAGAAATTTTTTAAATTCCATCTTCATTTTATTGTTGACTGAAGGATCATTCAGGTGTAGATTGTTTAACTGCTATATTTTTGTTATGTTTTGTGAGTTCTTCTTAGAGTTAATTTCTAGTTTTATTTCACTGTGGTCTGAGAACAATGATTTTTAAATAATTTACTAAGACTTGATTTGTGGGATTTGTGGCCTATCATATGGTCTATCTCAGAGAATGCTCCATATGCTGCTGAGAAAAATGTCTATTCTGTAGTTTTTGGGTGGAATCTTCTGTAGATGTCTGTTAGTTCTATTTACTCTAGGACCTGATTTAACTCCAATGATTCTTTGTTGACTTTCTGCCTTGATGAGCTATTGCTTTCGGTGTCATGTTAAAGTCTCCCACTATTATTGTAATGTTGTATATCTCTTTTTGTAGGTTTTATAAACCTGGGGACTCTGGTGTAAGGTGTACATATATTTAAAATAATTATGTATTCTTGCTGGATTGATCACTTCATCATTATATAATCATCTTTTTTTTTAACTGTTAACTTAAAATCTGACATGAGAGTGGCTACTCCTACTCATTTTTCATTTCCATTTGCATGGAATATTTTCTCCCACCCTTTCACCTTGAGTCTATAAAAGTCTGTGTGTGCTAAGTAGGTTTCTTGAGGCAGCAGATGTATGCATTCTTTTTATTTTCCATTCTGTCAGTCTTTTTAGTGGTCATTGAGACCACTTACATTCAGGGTTAATAATGATATGTAAGATACAAATCCATTCATCATTCTGGTTGTATCTGGTTGCTTTATTTTTTTTATTTTTACTCTATTGTGTTGGTGTTCCATAAACCCTGTGAACCTTATGATTTCCACTGTGTCTCTAACAGTATATTATGAACTTTTGTTTCAATATTTATAACTTCTTTGAGTATTTCTTGTAGAGCCAGTGTAGTGGTAAAAAATTTCCTCAGTGTTTTTTTGGGTGGGAAAGAATTTATTTCTCTTTCATGTATGAAACTTAGCTTTGCAGGACACAAAATTCTTGACTGACTGTTATTTTGTTTGAGGAGATTGAAGATGGGGCCTAAATCTCTTCTGGATTGTAGGGTTTATTCTAAGAAATCTGCTATTAGTGTGATAGATTTACCTTTGTAAATTATTGGATGAGTTTGTCTCACTGCTCTTGAATTTATTTCCTTCACATTAACTTTGCATAAACAGATGATTGTATTCCTTGGAATGATCTTTTTGTAATGAATCTTCCTGGGGTCCTCTGGGCTTGTAGCTGGATGTTTAAATCTTTGGCAAGGCCGGGGAAGTTTACCTCCATTATTCCCTCAAATAGGTTTTCCAAACCTTTCTCTTGTTTCTCAGGAACACCTATGATTCTTAGGTTTGGATGTTTTACAGAATCCCACATTTCTTGGAGGCTTTGTTCTATTTTCTTGGTTCCTTTTAAAATTTATTCTTGTCTGATTTAGTTAATTTGAATACCTTATCTTCTAATTTTGAGATCCTTTATTTTGCTTGTTCTAGTCTATTGTTAAAACTTTCCACTATATTTTATGCTTTCCTAAATGATTCTTTCATTTCCAGAATTTCAGAAAATTTTAAAGGTGTCTATGTCTTTGAATAATTCTTCTGTCATGTATTGAATAGTTTTTTTTTTTTTTGAGTCGGAGTCTCACTCTGTCGCCC
>NW_007248337.1:274548-286718 GCF_000164805.1 Carlito syrichta
CACCTCAGCCTCCCAAAGGCGCGGGATTACAGGCTGAGCCACCGAGCCCGGCTTGGAATAGTTTTTAAATTTATTGGTATTGATTTCCAATTTTCTCGTGAATCTCATGCAAGGTTATAGTCAATCTTTTGAATTTTATGTCTGGAATTCAAAGACTTCATTTTGGTTAGAAGCCACTGCTGAATAGTTTAGTGTCATCTTTTGGAAGTGTTGAAGAAAATTTTATTTCATATTTTCATAATTATTTTTCTATTTTTTCTCATTTGGGTATACTATTTATTCTTATCTGAGGTTGGCAGGAGGCTGACATAGGCACTGTGGGGTTCCCATATAGAGCCTTGGTGTTTTGAGTTTTGCAGTTGCAAGCTGTGGTGGGCCTGTGTTATGTATGTACTTGCACAGACTCAGAGCATCTTGAGTGGCTGGGATGGCTTGGATAGTAGTGTTAGCTGGAGTCAGGGATCAGACTTCACCCAAAGCTGAGGTATTATATCCAATGTGGTGGGTTGTACTATTGACCTCCAGCCAGGAGGTAGTGCTTGCAGGAGACAGCCATCTATGATGGTGGCTATGAGCTTTCTCTTTGGCCTACATTGCTCCAAGGAAATGCTTAGCCAACCTAGGCAGTAGGTAGGGTTGTGGGGATTACACAGGTGCTCTGTTTTGAGTCTTGGGGATGGGTGTGGGGGGGGGAGAGTTCAAACTCCCCACCTGTGTGCACTCTTGGTTACCCCAGTGAGGATTGGAAGAGAGTCCCTGGATACAAGGGTAATGCTGATGTTCCAAGGCTGCACAAAAGCGTTTACATTGGGAGCAAGTGCTGCTCTGGCAACAAGTCACATCCAGCTTCCACAATTGATATCGTGAATGCAGGCAGTCTGCATTCACAATGTCAAGGTGCAGACAGCCTCAGGTGTTCTCATGGCAGTCTGTCCTAGAACTGTCTGCTACTATGAAGTTTACGCATGGGTCCTGTGCCCATTCAGATTGGCTAGAAAATAGCTGCCAGTGATGGTTGAGTTTCTGGATTATGAGCACTGAAGCTATTCAAGGCATTTACTTTTCCTGTGCCACACCACGTGGGCTTCAGCAGGGCATGACTGCAGATAAGACAATTTCCCATGAGGCACAACAATGCCGCAAGGCTCAAGGGGTCCCTCCAAGTTCATGAAAGGAGCCCCAAATGCCTGAATTTCCCTCACTCACCTTCCTCACTGCATCCGGAGGCTGCCAGGTCTTGTGCCATGATTCAGGTAAGAATCTGGCCAGTTTCAACACAGCTCGACTGATTTTTCTCTTATTTGCACTCTGTGACTATTATAATTTCTTTGATAAGTTGTGGTGTGTGATGCTGGTGCTATTCACCTTGGGTGCCGAGGAAACTCTCAGTTTATTCTGTAGGAGAAACACACTCAGGAAAAGCACTTCTAGAATGTCAGAAAAAGGACTTCTGAAAATCCTCTTCATAAATGCAATGAGTACCTGAGCAAAGATTGTCAAAACCAACTTATTCAAGAAATTACCCAAAGATTTGCAGCAACCTGAAGACAGTTTATTCAATAAAATGGCTGGATCTTGGTAGGACTAGTGAGCTGTGTGTCATTTTGACTTGCCTATAAGCATCCATTTCTCCCCAGTTTTTCATTAACCTTGACAGCCTTCAACCATGCTACTGTGGTAGCTATGAAAACCAGTCTTCAGGCAGCCCCTAGAAGGATTAGACAATAGACAACTAAAAGAGAAAATAGTTATAACCAATAACGTCCACTTCAGGTTCTGAAAAAAATTGGTCTTAAACCTTTTTCTCTCTTAGCCTACACTTTACAGATTTTTTTTTCCCAGTCTAGTTGTGTACTTGCTTGAGAAATTCCAGAGGCTGACTTTGGAATAACAGAGTATGGAAACCCCATGCCAGAATTCTCCATTGTTTAGTGCTCACCTGAAAATGATTAATCCACAACGTGGCCACAATCAGCATGGCATCAGCCAGCTCTTCAGGAAGACAACATTTCAAGATAATTATTGAATCAAGGTCTACTCCTTATACTACTCCCAGATACTCCTCATTCCATTCTTTTCTTTTAAAATCCCCTATTCTCACCATACATTTTTAATGGGTTCTTTTTTTTTTTTTTCCGAGTTGGAGTCTCACTCTGTCACCCAGACCAGAGTGCAGTGGCCGCTCCCAGCCACCGCAGCCTCGACCCACTGTGCTCCGCCGATCCTTCTGCCTCAGCCTTCCGAGTAGCCGGAATTACGGGCATGAGCTACCATGCCCGGCTGATTTTTTGATTTATTGTAGAGATGAGGTCTCGCTGCCCAGGTGGGTCTTGAACCCGTGGGCTCAGGCAATCCACTCACCTCAGCCTCCCAAAGGCGTGGGATTACAGGCTGAGCCACCGAGCCCGGCTTAATGGGTTCTTTGTGGCATGAAACTGGCCATTTTCTTCATCTGCCAAATTTTGGAATAAAATTGTCTCTTTCCCACTAAATCTCATGCTTGTTCATTTGGGTTTGCAAGCAATGAGCAGCAGAACTTGCAACTGGCAACAGAATCAGTAAACTTGAAGACAAAACAATTAAGAATACTCTACCTGAGGAACAGAAAGAATGAAGAATGAAGAAAAATGAATGGAGCCTCAGATACCCATGAATCATCTTGAACCGTCTCAGCAGACATACAATGAAAATCTCAGAGAGAGAAGAAAGAGTAAGAATAAAGAATCTAAGAATATTTACATAATTGCCAAGAAAACTTCAAAATGCAATACAAAAAATTTCATCAAAGAAGCCCAAACAACTCCAAGTAGGATAATCTCAAAGAAATGCATGATTGCATACATCATAGTCAAACTATTGAAAACCAAACACAAAGATAAAATTTTGAAATCAGGAAGAGAGTCGCTACTCATCACATCTAGGTGACTCCAAAATGAATAGTCAACTTCTTGTCAGAAACTGTGGAGGTGAGAAGCCAGTGAAATGACAGTGCTAAAATAGAAACTGTCAACCAAAAATTCTCCTTCCAGGAAAACATTCTTCAAAACGAAGGAGAAATGTATGCTTTCAATATACAAACAGATTTAAAAACCTGAGAGAATTTATCAATACCAGACTTGTCCTACAAGAAATATTGGAGGCAAATTGCAGACTGAAATTAAAGGGCACTGTAAGATAAGTAAAATTGGCATGTAAATACAGAGCAATTCCAGACATAGCTACATAGGTAAATATAAAGGCAATATAAGTATATTTTGTTGTATTTTTTTTTTCTCTTACCTGATTTGGAAGACAATTGCATAAAACAATAAACATAAAACTTTGAGACTGGGCTAGAAATCAACAAGATGGTAGACGAGGACTTTTTATTCCTCGTTGCTTTAAGAACTACCTACATGCAAAAATATTTAGAATAGTTAATGTAGAGGTGAAGAAATTTTTACCCAAAATATGGAATTTTGTCTCAAGGTCTCTCCCAAGCTTCTTCCTCTCCCTGCTAAGCTATCTATTGCAGGAAAGAAGAGGAAGAATATAATGAGATCTGGCTCAACTATTTTACAAAATCAGGCTAGTCTCTCGGTTCATTCAACATCCAGAGAGAACTATATAGAAATCATTCTCTGTTTCTCCCATGCATTAATTCTCCCAATCATTTGTTGCCTCTCCATAAAATTCCTCTCCTTCCCCCCTTATGACTTGTTTTACCAGACTCCAAGCCCTCATTCTTTCTGGAACCTCATGATGACATTTAAGTTTCTGTAACTCAGTGGGAAATTGGGTCTTCACTCTGAAGTCTTTCATGTATGCATATTGAATAAAATTCGTATGTCTTTTCTCCTACTAATCAATTTTTCTCATTCCAGTGATTTTTCAGTGAATCTTTAGGGGTGGTCAATGGCCATGGGCCCAACAGTACCTACACGCAACTTGATACAGAGTAGATATACAAAGGATAGAAAGTAATGAGTTAAAACCTGACACTAGAAAAAAATTATATAATCATATAAAAGCAAGAGAGAAAGAAATGAACAAAGAATCTGGTACATAGTCAAAGCACAGTTTAAAAAAATGGCATTAGTAGATCTTTGCCTATCAATAACAACCTAGGATGAAAATGTATTAAATTCTCCTGCTAAAAAAACACACAGTAACTGAGTGGATAAAAAAAAATTCAACACAAAACCTAAGTATTTTTTTCCTGCAACAGACTCACTTTATTTTTAAAAATATCTATAAACAAAGTGAATGAACGGGGAAAAATATCCTCTGCAAATGAAAACCAAAAAAAAAAAAAAAAAAAAGTCAGGAGTGGCTATTCTTAGATAAAATAGACTTCAAGTCAAAACTTTAATATGAGATAAAGAAAGACATTATATAACAAAAAATGGATCAATTAATCACAAATCCATTGCAATAGTAAATATGTATGCACTAAAACATGGAGCAACTGAAAATATAAAACCTGTATTAACAGATTGGAAAAAATACATAAGCTGCAATACATTAAGAGTAATAGACTGCAATACCTTATTTTCAACAATAGACAGATCATCCAGAGATAAAATAACTGAGGAAACTTAAGACATAAACTACATTTTAAATCAAATGAACTTAACAGACATATACACAACATTTCATCCTACTGCAGCAAAATATACATTCTTCTCAAGTGCAAGCATAACATTCTCCAAAATAGATCTTAAGGAGTCTGAAATTACACCAAGAATCTTTTTTACCTCAATGGTATGAAAGTATAAATCAATAACAAGGGGAGCTTGGAAATTAAACAAGATGCTCCTGAACAACAAATGGACCAATGAACATACTAGAGAATAAATTTTAAATTATCTTGAGAAAAAATAAACTGAAAACACAGTATACCAAAACTTAGGAGATGCAGCAAAAGCAGGTCTGAGAGAAAAGTTTATAGCGGTAAACACCAACATCAGAAAAGAAGAAAAAACTCAAATAAACAATGCAGCATGAAACCATGGAGAGTGAATAAAACTAAAGCCCGAAGTTAAAAAACAAGGAAATACTAAAAAGCAGGGAAAAGGAAATGAAATACAGACCAGCACAACAATGGCAAAGAAAAGATAATCAAAATCAACAAACCTTTAGCTAAAGTAAAAACTAAGAAAAGGGAGAAGACTCAAATAAATAAAACCAGAACTTAAGAGGAGTCAATTCAACTGATACCACAGAAATACAAATAATAACAGACCACTATAAACCATTATCTGCCAAAAAATTAGATAATTTAGAAATAAGTTCCTAGATACATGCAATCTATCAAGACTAAACAAAAACTTCCTAATACCAAAAGCTTATGTCTCTACTGGTAAAATTTACCAAACATTTAAGAAAGGACTAACACAAAAAAATTCTTCTAAAAAAAGTTAAGAGGAGAGAAATCTCTTCCAAACTCATTTTATAAAGTCAACATATTCTGGACTTATAAAATCAAAGCCTGCCGAAGACACTACAAGAAAATTATAGGCCAGTATTCCTGATGAATATAGATGCAAATATCAACAAACACAAGCAAAACAAATTTGCCAACACACGAGAAGGCTCATACACTGTGATCGAGTGAGAATTATCCCCAAGGAACCAAGAACAATTCAATGTTTGCCGATCAACAAATGTGATACATCACATCAAGAGGATGAAGAAGCAAAAATATACGATCCCTTCAATCGATGCCAAACAAGCATTTAGTGATATTCAATATTCTTTCAAAATAAACTCTCAACAAACTAGGTATGGAAGGCATACTTCAACCTAATGGAAGTCATGAATGACAAACTTACCACTAACACCATACTCACTAGAGAAGAGGTTAGAGTTCCTCCTCTAAGATTGAGAAGAGGACAACAATGCCCACCCTTACCACTTCTATTTCTTTCTTTTTTTTTTTTTTTTGAGTCAGTCTCACTCTGTTGCCCAGACTGGAGTGCAGTGGCCGCTCCCGGCCACCGCAGCCTCAACCTGCTGGGCTCAGGCGATCCTTCCGCCTCAGCCTTCCGAGTAGCCGGAATTACAGGCATGCGCTACCATGCCCGGCTCATTTTTTTATTTATTATAGAGATGAGGTCTTGCTGCCATAGGACTGGACGTCCTAGCCAGAGAAACTAGGCAAGATAAAACAACAAATAAAAGACATCCATATTGGAAAGAAATAAATTATGTCCCTGTTTGCAGGTGACATAATCATATATATAGAAAACACTAAAAACTCTCATAAAAAGCCAAAAAAACCCCCAAAAAACTATAAACATAATACATTCTGTGTAGTTGTAATGCGAGGTAGGGTACAGTGTAATTGTTCCATGGGTTCTTGATTTTGCCATAGAAAAGAATTTCAGAATGAATCCAAAATATGGTTTAAGTAAGAATTTAGTAGAAAGAAAAAGCACGCTCAGGGAAAGTATGGATGCCTTAAGAAAATGCGCACATGCTTGCCTTTGACAAGAAGCTTTATATAATTTTACAACATTGATCAGGCAAACCATGAGCGAAGAGGGGTAAGCTGTAGCTATCTCCTCATGAGTTCTGATCTTCTCAAGTCATCAAACCTTCTAAAGTCACAACCGTCTAAGGTCACAAAGACCTTCTAAATAATGAACGCTATTGCTTAACTAGATTTGGGCTTTTTTAAAAAAACATTATGTCTGTGTTTTAGATGACTCCCTATTGTTTCTGTGATTGACTGTACTGGTAGATTCACAGTCTAACCAACAAGATGGTTAGGTCTGGTCTGCCTGGTTGGTCAGGTGCAGGCTGTATGCTGATAAAAAAGATGTTTGAATGCTTGCTTAATTTAGACCTGCCTACAAGAAAATTATCTATGTCTAGGCTGCATTGACTAGCCTGTATACTTCCTCAGTTGCAGGATACAAAACCAACATACAAAATGACACTACAATGAACAGTCTTTATAGAAATCAAGAGACAATGCCATTTACAAAAACTGCCCCCCAAAATACTTAGAAATAAATTTAACCAAGAGCAAAAAAAACCTGTACACTAAAAACTAAAACACTTATGGAAGAAATTGAAAAAGACACAAATAAACAGAGATATCTTGTGTTCATGGATTAAAATGTTTAATATTGTTAAAATGTTCATGTTACCCAAATGAATTTACTGGTAAATGCAATCCCCATAAAAACGCCAATAATATTTTTCACAGAAATAGGAAAGACAATCTTAAAATGTATGTTAAACCACAAAACGCCCCACATTCTTAGTTATTTTGAGCAAAAGAACAAAACTAAAGACATTACACACACTACTGACTTAAAGCATACTTCAAAGCGATAGTAATCCAAATATCATGGTATTGTCATAAAAACAAACACATGGTCCGGTAGAACAGATTGAGAACCTAGAAATGAAACCCTACATAGTCACTTGATTTTGGACAGAAGCAGGGATCAGAAAATGGAGAAAGGCAATTCCTACCACTAAATGGTGTTGTTACCGTTGTAAATCCACATGAGGAATACTAAGATTAAACCCTTATCTCACACCTTAACTCTCTCTTTATTCACTTGATCCTGCTCTGACTGGCTTTTTTGTTTGTTTCCCAGGTGAAAAAAGTCCTCAAAGGGAAACACTTTGCCAGTGTGAAAGAGGTGAAACAAAAAAATGGCAGGAGCCCTACAAGGCATCCAAATCGCCGAGTTCCAAAACTGTTTTGAGCAGTGGAAAAAGTGTCTTGATAGGTGTATTGTGTCAACTGTAGAGTACTTCGAAGGCGAATGAAGTTGAAACTTGTAAGAATAAGTACACAATTTTTAAATAAAGAAATTCCTTACTTTGGGTGTTTCCCCGTCCCATACTCACACACGACTCCTTGCCTGAGAGAGAGACTAGAAAACACATATACCCAAGTCCCTCACCCAGGGTGCTGCAGCCTGTGTATGTATATGCCAGCTCACGATTACTGAACTGAAGTTTTAGGAATGTCAAGCTGTTTGTTATGAATATGCATTATTAAAATTAAATGATGTCAACTTGCAATTAATTATATCAAAACAAGGGTAATAGGTACTCAAAACGTATCATTCCGTAATTATTTTGCTGTTATATTTGCTTTTAAGGTTATTTATGTCTATTTTTTCTCTCTGATAAAAAAATACTATATAAATCTACAAACCACTAGGAGTTTTACAGACAAGAAAATCAATACTTGGGACAATGAAGGAACATGCCCCTTGTCACATGGGCTATGGGCAATGTAGTCTGGCTCTGAATTCCAGTCCCTATTCTCTAAAGCCTCGATGAATTTATTCTAAGCCATTTTGTAGTGCCACCAAGGAAGCACGGATTGTGATTGGAAGAAAAAAAAGAATGTGACATACAAGAACCAAAAACGATCACTTTAAAGACTGACACATACCTGGTTTATAAAAGTGTGATGAATGCAAATGTGATTCAGCATAGAAGTCACTTCAGACATGGATAAATGGATGAAATTCCAAAATATACATTTGTTGTTTCATGCTTATCCTACTAATTAACATAAAAGAAAATATTGATCGACCATCATGGTGTAAGTGCACCTGGCCTGCACTGGTAGCCAAGGGTTAGCAATGGCTCTGTGATATTCAACAGGCTTTATTCAATATGCAGTAAAGGATCTTGTGTACTTTATTCTTATCTAAAAGTTGTGCATCATACACCATTTATGCTGGCCTAATTAATAATGTGTGTGTGTGTGTGTGTGTGTATACAAATACACACACACAAATACTGACTTTTGTAGACCCAACTGGCACACCTTGACCAATACACCACTGTTCTCACCTCACGAAGACTCTTCCAGAGACAGTCATGTTGTTTCCTTAAATTGTCCATTTCTTTCCCCTCCCCTCTCTCCCACCCCATGTATATCCTTGTATTTGTAGCTCGAACTGATAGCTTCTTTTCACTACCTGGCTCTTACTTTCTTATCCATACTGAATGTCCACGTGTAATCAGTCATTCTGCATACTACAGATGGACGGACAACCTAGAAACCATGTCCTTTAGTTTCCCCTCATTGTTCCTAACATTCCATTCTGCACCACAGCCAGACTGTTCCACTGTAATTATAAATCCAATTTCCTTATGTCCTATTTAAAGTTTTCTAATATCTGTTCATTACACTTAGAACAATATTTAAAAATCTTTCCATGGCTTACAGAGTTCGGTATTAGCTAGCTTCTCTCTCTCTTCAATCACATTTATTTTCCTTTAACTTTTAGGGTTGGTATCCTGTACAATCACACAGCGCCCTGTGCTCAGAAAGGTCTCTTGTTTGGTTTTATTATCCCGTTGCTGTCTTCTTAGAAATTAATTATTTTTCAGTTTGAGACAGGGCTTTACTCTTTTTCCCAGGCTGGATTCAAACTCCTGGATTCCAATGATCCTCCTCAAGATCAAAAGCAGCTGAATTTCTATACACCAACAGGAAAGTGGCACACCAAATAAAAAACACAATCTCATTCACAAGAGCCAGAAAATAATGAAATACCTTAGCATCTACCTAACCAGAGAAGTGAAAGACCTTTACAACGAGAACTACAAAATACTTCTCAGAGAAATCAAGGATGACACAAACAAATGGAAAAACATCTCAAGCTTGTGGATTAGAAGAATCAATATTGTCAAGATGTTCATTTTACTCAGAGCAATCTACGGATTCAGTTCAATGCCCATCAAATGATCAGCATCATCTTTCACATACATGGAAACAACAATACAGAAATTCATATGGAAACAAAAAAGAGCATGGACAGTCAAAACAATCCTCAGTAAAGGGAACAAAGAGGGTGGTATAACACCTCCAGACTTTACACTTTATTTCAAGGCTACAGTAACTTAGAGGGCATGGTTTTGGTACAGGAATAGACACATAGACCAAAGGAACTGGACAGAGATCCCAGAAGCAAAAACATGGTCCTTCAGCCAACTCTTCTTTGACAAAACCGCCAATAACAATCACTGGGGAAATGAGACCATATTCAGCAAATAGTGCTGGGAAAACTGACTCGCCACATGCAAAAGAATGAAACCGGACCCCTCCTTATCATCATATAAAAAAACCAGCTCTAAATGGATTAAGGACTTAAATATAAAATCTCAAACTATAAGAACCCTAGAAGAAAACGTAGGAAACATCCTTCTGGACATTGGAGTAGGCAATAAATTAATGACCAAGCCCCCCAAAACAAATGCTGCATAAGCTAAGACAGACAGGTGGGACCACATCAAACTGAAAAGCTTTTACACAGCAAAATAAACTATCAAGAGGGTAAAAAGGCAACATACAGAACGGGAAAAATATTTGCAAATTATTTATCTGACAAAGGCTTAACATCCACGATCTACAAGAAACTCAAATGAACTGAAAGAAAAAAAACTTTAAAAAGTAGACAAAGGACATGAGCAGAACACTTTTCAAAGGATGACATACAAGCAGCTAACAGATGCGTGAAAAAATGCTCAGCCTCACTAATCATCATTGAAAAGCAAATCAAAACTACAATAAGATACCACTTAACTCTGGTAAGGATGGCCATCATTAAGTCAAAAAACAATGGGTGCTGGTGCGGCTTCAGAGAAAAGGCAACACTTCTACAATGTTGGTGGGGATGTAAGTCAGTTCAACCTCCACGGAAAGCAGTGTGGTGATTTCTAAAAGAAATAAAAATTGATCTTCCATATGATCCAGCAATCCCTCTCCTGGGCATATACCTTGAGGAACATAAATTGCTCAACAAAAAGACATCCACACGTGTATGCTTATTGCTGCAGTATTCACAATAACAAAAACATGGTACCAACCCAGGTATCCATCAAAAGTGCACTGGGTAAAGAAAATGTGGTGCATATACACGATGAAATTATTATGCAGCCATAAAGAACAAAATCACGGCCTTTGCAGCAACTTGGATGCAGTTGGAGGCCGTCATAGTAAGTGAACTATCACAGAAATAAAGAATTGAATACCACATGTTCTCACTCATAAGTGGGCCCTGACCCTGAGTCACATCAGCACAAGGGAGGGATTGGCAGTCGCTGTGCACTGCTAGGGGCGGGGGACACGTGAACAACCCAATGGGTACCCGGTCCACTACCAGGGGCTGTGAGGGCCACCTAGAAGCCCAAACTTCCCCTGCACGCAATCTAATTATGTAGCAAATCTTTGCTGGTACCCTACAACTTTAAAATAAACAAATAAATAAAAATGGAAAAATAAAGTGAAATAAAACCACAACTGATCCTCCTCCTTCAGCCTTCTGCACAGCTGGGACTAAAGGCGCACGCCTCTTTCCCCAGCTGCTGTTGTTTTCTTGAAAACCTTAAACACGAGGCCTGCCTTTGGACACTGGGACCAGCTAATTACGTATCTTGCCAACCTCATTATTTGGTCATAATAGCCTTACTTCTTTTCCTCAAATGTGACAAAATCTTTTTCATCTCGGAACTACAGCTGTACACATTCTCTTTTTCTGGAAAGATTTTCTCACAGCCATTCCCCAAATTGCTGCTGGTGTTCTTGCTGTCCAAGCCTCTCTCCATGTCAACACTTCTGTGGTCTTTCCTGTCTCTCGATCCAAAGAGGCAGCTCCTTAGTGGCCACACTCTATCACTCCCATTTGCGGTGTGAACAGTTAGTCCTTCTTTGGGAAATAAATACTGGCAGCCAACAGACACATGAAAAAGTGCTCAGCCTCACGCATCATCAGAGAAATGCAAGTCGAAACCACATGGAGATACCACCTCACCCCAGAAAGAACGGCCATAAACAAACAACAGATGCTGGCAGGGATGCAGAGAAAAAGAAACACTTCGATATTGTTGGTGGGAATGCACACTAGTGCAACCTCTCTGGAAGACAGTGTGGTGATTTCCGCAAGACCTAGAAATGGACCTTCCATATGACCCAGCAATCCCGCTACCGGGAATATACCCGGAGGAACTCAAATCATTCTACAAAAAAAGTTCCCTGCACATGCGTTTGTTGCGGTTCTATTGGCAATTGCAAAAACGTGGAAGCAACCATGCTGCCCATTGAAGCTGGACTGGATTAAAAAAATGTGGTACATATACACAACGGAATATTATGCAGCCATAAAGAAGGACAAACAAATGGACTTTGCAGCAACTTGGATGGA
>NW_007248337.1:286757-307619 GCF_000164805.1 Carlito syrichta
GGCCATCCACTCACCTCAGCCTCCCAAAGGCGCGGGATGACAGGCTGAGTCACCGAGCCCGGCTGTACCTAACATCTTTAAAATAATATTTAAAAAATTTACTCCTTGCTGAAATAATCTTGTTTCTATAATGGCTTACTTGCTTAGTGTATATCCCTCCTCGTTAGTATTTCAATTGAATAAGGAGGTTTTTCTCTACGAAGTCCATCACTGTATTCTCAGCAGCTAGAAGAGCACCCAGCACACAGAATTTAATACATATTTGCCAAATAAATGAGTGACTCCATTGATTTCTGTTATCGGCCTTGACACAGCTCTGGGAGCTTCATCTGAAAACCTTCCCATACACCACCTCGTTGGGCTTGTCTCGCATAGTCACTGAGTTGATCCCTTAGTATTTGTTGCCGTTTGGGAGTTTTTTATGTCATGTTTAAACAGGGGTGATATTACATAAGACATTATGAGAAGGCTGGGAAGGAAATTTGTCATGGTTATAGAGATTAGGGCATGCAAATCCTAATTTATCTTGTCTACAATTTTGGCAATAATGGGTTTATTACATAACTATTCCAAGTTTCACTTTCCTTATCTGTAAAACGTACAATGTGGTAAATATTAAATAAGGAAATGCATGAAAAGAATTTAAGAGGGAACTAGTGGATAGCGATTCCTTGATGCACATTGACACTGACCTTCAGTATTCATTTCTTCAATTCCTATAAACTCAGTTAGTCCTGATTGGGAGGTATTTCCAGTGACCCATAAGTTATACCTAATGTGACTTTACATGTCTATTTGGTTAATTATGAAAAATAAAACTATTTCGTATACACATATACACACAACCTTGTTAATATTGAGCTATTTTCCCATATTTTGTTTTAAAATGTTCCATAGACATACATACAAAAATTTTAATTCTGAGAAGTTGAAATGTCATTTAGCTTCAATATATCTTGTAATTATGCTTACTAGCTTTTCACCTTTGTCATGCAAAATCCTATGCCACCCTGAAGTTTCAATATATTGTATATCATATAACCCTAATTATTTTGCATGCCACACACAAACATTTCTGTGAGCAACAGTAATATCCGGTAAGAACTTTTCTTGATCTTTTCAATTTTTGAGGCAGGTACACTTTTTCATCACTAAGGAGAAAGCAGGGATGTAAAAACAAAACCATCAACTGGGTTTTCTAGCAATGCCTATTGACAAAGATGGCATAACAGTTTTTGAAAGGAAGTGAAGAGCAGAGTTGAAATGTTAAGAGCACAGTTTATTGTAAATGCTTGAATCAGAGCAAACAGCCAGTGAAAGGTCAACATAGCAGCCCATTGATCTGCACAAGCACATTTGCTAAAACTCATCATAAATTCCCAAGAGTCAGAGTGCAATTCCTTCAAATATCTGAGATATATGTTTGTATGAAGCAGCTCACCAGAAAGTATAGCAGAATTTTCTCTTTCTCATTGCCAGCACAGTACAATGCCAGCAAAATATGGATTCACTGCATGCTTTAAACACTATTATGCTTACAAATTTAATTTTATTGAGACCACATTTTGAGTGTGTGTGTATATATATAAATATATATACACACACAGATTCACAGTCCCTTGACTGACATGTGTGTGTGAGAGTGTGTGTGTGTGTATATATATATACACACACTCAAAATGTGGACTCAATAAAATTATATATATATATATATACACACATATACACACACACTCTCACACACACATGTCAGTCAAGGGACTGTGAATCTGTGAGCATAACAAAACCACAAATCTCTAATTCTTCTTCTTTATCTGCATCTGGCCTCATCATACCTAACCTATGGTAAAACATGAATAAAACACATCAAATGTGCTCTTTGTTCTAGGTCAGGAGCTATTATAACCAGGCAAATGATGAAACGTCTAAGCCTTGATCTAATTTTAATACACTAATACAACACATAAAAAGCGTTAGTGTATGAGCACAGAACTCCCCAAACCAGAATTTATTTATTAAAGATTGTGTATTTATTCTTACTTGTTTGAACTTCAGTCATCTTCAAAGTACTCTCCATTTGACACAATACACCCATGGAGACGTTTTTCTCCCTGCTCAAGACAGTTTTGGAACTCATCAATTTGGGTGCTTTTTAATGCTTCTGTCATTTTTTGTTTCACCTCTTCCACATTGGCAAAGGACCTTTTTCATCAGAGGAAACAAACGAACAAACAAACAAGCAAAAGTCACTTGGGGCGAGATCAGGTGAATAGAAAGGGTAGGGTACAGGGGTCATGCCATTTTTTGGTCAAAAACTCCTGAACACTCAGCGTGGTGTGGGCAGGTACATTCATAAATTACCCATCATGAAATGGGCAAATGCACTGAAAGGATCTCTGGAAAAGCTTACGCGGAACACAGCCTCTCACAACAATGCTAAGTGGTACACAGATTCTAGTGGGTTCCCAGAGCACTTATTCAGTGGCAGAAGGCCGGCTACAAGGGGCCTTCCCTCTGATCAATAATTCCAGGGGTTTTTTTGGTCCCCCCTCACACATACACTATTTTTTGCTTACGACATTTTCACTCGCATATTAAATACGAGGGCATCTGGAACAAATACAAGTAGAATCATATATTTCTTGTATTTGACAGAGAAAAACAATTATTTTTTGGAATTCGTAAAGGATGCATCTCAGCTTAGGGTCAGTTAAGAACGCAGACTAGTTTTTTTTAATGTATAAAGGAATGAGTCTAGTTTCCAAGGTATTTAATCAGAAAATTGGAGGCTTATGTAACTTTTGGGAGGACAGAGGGAGTGAAGATAGAGGAGGAATAAAGTAAAGAGAGCAACAGCTAGCATTCAGGAATTCAGGAAAAGCCGAAACCACTTCTGATGGACTCAACTGTCTGTAGCACCAAAGTGGATGATTTGCCAGAAGAAGCCAGCGACTCGCAGAAATTTCTTTCATGGTGTCTGCGGAAGTTTTCACGTGTGGCCAACGCTACAGCAACAATAATAGTTTCAGCTTGCTTTGTATCTTTCAAATCTTACAGGAAATGGCTTTCCTTGGCAATTTCCAATCTGAAAACCTGCTTGCAGAGTCTGTGAACTCTATAGTTTCCTAACACCCAATCCCTGTGTTGTAGAGGAGAGCATGGAATGGCAAAGAGACAATCTGGCCGGCTGCCCCTTTCACTACCAAGCATCCATCCACAGTCTCTTGTCAATACTCAGTTTAAAGGCACAGTGTGTCCACTGGAGTGGTGTTCTTTATAAGCTGATGAAACTATGCCTCGAGCAAACCAGGACACATTCACCTTCTCCCTGAAAAAGGAGAGACCCTAACCCAATCCAATACCGTTTTCAACCTCGTATATTTCCATTTTGCTCCTCTTTGAGTCAGAATCTTCCTTTGATATACTAGAAGACATGAATGCAGTCCCCCACTAACATACTTCCTAGAAAATAGTAGGGGGAAGGGAATAATTGAAATGGTTACTATGTACAAATGAGTTCATAAACATGGAAGAAAACGTATAGTTAGTACAGACCTTGTTTGAAATGACTGAGCCCATGATGGTTAGTAATTGCTTTTATTTATTACCCCACTTCTCAAATGATTTTCATTTGCTTTTTAAAGAGGTGATCACAAACTTCATTCCTTGAGGGCTGGATTTATTCATATCCAGATTCCTGATATTCCTCCATTAATTACTGCTTCTGATACGACTGGCTTTGAGAACGTGAAAAGGCACTCTCTCTGGGTTCCAGACACATTCCTCATTTTCATTCCGAAGGGGTACCCAGACTTCTGCTCAATAATCAGGTTTAATACTGTAGAGGACACAGCATTTTGCCAATGGCTTCAATGGCATGAAGAGATCACACTGATTAGTTGTCAGTCTCAAATTCCAGCTCAATAGAAATATTAATTACACTATGGTTAACAAAATAGAAACAACAACAACAACAAAACAAACACTATGCTTCAAGCGTGCTGCCAGGCAGGTCCAGAAATCAGAGAGTGAAGTCTGGCCCCTTACGTTATTACTCAATAGCACAACTGAAGCATTTTTTCCTCATATCCTCCCATTAATTACTATTCCATTATTGAATAGTGATTACTATTGTATAGTAATAGTATATAATGTATAGTATATAATAACTATAGTATAGTAATAGTATATAATAGTAATAGCATAGTACATAGTATAGTATAGTAATTATACCGTATATCTTTTCATAAGGTCTGTTTGGCTAGGAAAAAAAATGACTGACTGATTTTCACATGACAGGTCGTCTTGTCCATCCGATTAATGGGGCTTTTGCATAATTGGTGCCCTTTTGGGAGCAGCCATCAAGACTTAAGTACTCTTCTGTCTGTTTATTTTCGCTTCTAATCACACACACTCCCACAGATCTCTTGGTCACTGCGTCTTTCACTTTTCCAGACTCCATGCATCCATTCAAGCTGGAATGACTTCCTATGGCAGCGAGTCTGGAATCTGACTACTTTCCTTTGGAATTGCATGGACAAATGACCTGAACATTTGCCCCCTGAGAGAGCCGTAGGTCTTGCTCTTCTGAGTGGGACCATAACATACGTGTACAGATCCAGTTGCTGACAACATGTGTAAACGAAGGTTTATTTTTTATTCTTCAGCCAGCTGTAGTTTCATGAAACTATATGTGCAGGTCGATGGAGAAGCAGGAAAGTGTATTGGGGTAGACACCATTTAGTCTGAGACGGTAAAGATTGTATTTATTAATCTTGGGAAATGTTATCTCTTTAGGAACGTTTTGAATCTGTCTCAGATGCACAATTTCCAGTTAAAGATGGAGTACCAGAACACAACTTCATGGTTTGATGGGTTAGATAATGTCGATTTCGTTTTGGCTTGCACAAGTTACACGGTCACTTGTATTTTGGGGTCAAACTTTCAATCCCTGCTATGTCTCAGTGGCAAAGCGGGACATTTTTCACAGATAGAAAATACTTATCTTAAGAGAAGGGCATGGCTTTGATTTGCATGGAGCAAAGAGCAAGCACTGTGATTCTGACTGGGGGCTTACCAGGAAAGATATGCTCCACATACTTAGGACACCATTTAATCAGTTGGGTCATAAATTCCCAGTGACGAAGCAGCTTGCTCCTACAAACTAGAGCAGCTATAGATCTTTATTTGCCTCTTGGCTCCAGTTAAGACTTGCAACTTTAACAAGTGTTAGGCCAATCAAAGTCAGACATACATAGCGCTATATAGTTCCTCTGTAATCTAAAGATTCACACTGAAAATGTGTCCATTTCTTAGCAGAAAGTAGGGTAACCCTTTGAGAGTCTGTTGCTTTTTATTTCATTGTGGTTTTGCACACACACACACACACACACACACACACATACACATAATGAAGGACACACAAAAAATGAATTTTTGAAATAAAAATTGTGCATTTCTTCTTTTTTTTTTTTTTAGTTGGAGTCTCACTCTGTTGCCCAGTCTGGAGTGCAGTGGCGTGCTGCTCACGACCACCACAACCTCGACCTGCTGGGCTCAGGCGATCCTTCCAATTCAGCTTTCCAGGTAGCTGAAACTACAGACATCCGCTACCATGCCCAAATAATTTTTTGATTTATTGTAGAGATGAGGTCTCACCAAGCTGCCCAGGCTGGTCTCAAACCTTTGGTCTCAGGCAGTCCTCTTGCCTTGGCCTCCCAAAGTGCTGGGATGACAGGCTTGAGCCGCCACACCCGGCCATACTTTTATTCTTAAGGTTTAAATTTCATCACCTTCAAAGTACTCTCCGTTTGATGCAGTACACCTACTGAGGTGCTTTTCCCACTGCTCAAAACAGTTTTTGAACTCATACATGTGCATGCGTTTTAGTGCTTCTACTGTTTTTGTTTCACCTGTTCCACATAGGCAAAATGTTTCCCTTGGAGGACTTTTTCATCAGGGAAACAAAAGTCACTCAGGGTGAGATCGGGTGAATACGGAGGTGGGGCATGGGGCTCAAAAACTGTTGAACACTCAGTGTGGTGTGGGCAGGTGCACTTGTAAATCACTCATGGTGAAGTGGGCAAACATGTTGAAAGAATCTCCCCTCCCCCAAAATATCCTCTGCAGCCAAACAACCTCTCACGACAATGTTAGTTCGTACACTGATGCCAATGGATTCCTAGAACGCTTGCCTAGGTGGAGAAGCCTGTGCTACAAGGAGCCCACCCTCCAAAAATTAATTACAGTTTTTTGGGGGTCCCCGCTCGTATATGATACAATTTGCCATTTTATAAATTTTTGTGCATAATTCAGTAGCATCAATTGCATTCGCATTGTTCTGTACCACTACCACTATCTCTTTTCAAAATGCTTTTCATCATCCTGAACAGAAATTCTGTGCTCATTAAGCCATAATTCTCCAGTCCTTTTTTCTGCTAGCCACTGATGAACTCTAACCGACTTTCCGCTCTATGGGTTTACCTATCCTAAATGTTTCATACAAGTAGAATCATACAATATCTTTTCTTTTGTGTCTGCTTTATTTCATGTGGCATGTTTTCAAGATTCATCCATAGCCATGCAAATACATGTTTGAGTAACTGCTTTCTATTCTTCTGGGTATGTACCTTTCCTAGGAGCTGAGCTGCTGGATCATATTTATAGGATATTATATTTCCTAGACAATATTTGATGTAGCTTGAAGGGAAAGTGTGTTGTGTGTTGTTGGGTGGGACGTTTTATGTGTGTGAGGCCAATTGTCTTATGTGTGTAGAAGAGTTGTCCGTTGTTAAAGGTATCAAAGTCTCTAAACTACTATCATAGAACTGTTTCTCCCTTCAATTCCGTGTTTGCATCGTGCATTTTGGGGCTGTTTCGTGTATAGACAACCATGATTGCTATAACAACACGAAATTACCTTCTTTGTCTCTCTTGACACTTTTTTTTTTTTTTTTGAGTTGGAGTCTCACTCTGTCGCCCAGACTGGAGTGCAGTGGCCGCTCCTGGCCACTGCAGCCTTGACCTGCTGGGCTCCGGCAATCCTTCCGCCTCAGCCTTCCGAGTAGCCGGAACTACAGGCATGTGCTACCACGCCCGGCTGATTTTTTGGTTTATTGTAGAGATGAGGTCTCGCTGCCCAGGCGGGTCTCGAACCCGCGGGCTCAGGCAATCCACTCACCTCAGCCTCCCAAAGGCGCGGGATTACAGGCTGAGCCACCGAGCCCGGCTGTCTCTTGACACTTTTGACTTGAAATCTATTTTGTGTGATATCAATATAGCCTAACTCTCTAGGTTACCATTTGCATGGATTATCTTTTTCAGTTCTTTTACTTTTAATGTATTTGTGTCTTTTAATCTAAGATGTGTCTCTTATAGACAGTATACTATCAAACCATGTTTTCTGTTTTGTTAATCTTTGCCTTTTGTGATTGGAGAGTTTAATCTATTGCATATCAACGGATTATGTTGACGAGGAAGAACTTCTGCCATTTTTGTATTTTTTTGCCACCATATTATACCTATTTGGTCATTTTCTTCTTTGGTACGGCTTTCCTTTGTATTTCATTGATTTTTTTTGTAGCAAATCATGTTGGTTTCCTTCTTATTTTCTTATACATACATTTTTATTACAATTTCAGATCAGATAATATCAGGTGCGTTCAGGGGATGGCCATAGATATTTACAATCTAAACTAAGCTGGGACCAAATTAGGGTCCCTAACATACACATCTTGCTACAATCAAACTACATCTTTTGTTTTATATTGCTGTTGTCACAAATTATGTATTTATACTTTTTTTATTCAATTATGAATTTGTGTTTTAAGTCATACAGGAAGTAAAAATATAGAGCTGTAAATAAAACATACAATAATAACAGTTTTTACATTTTCCCAGGTAGTTACCTTTACTGAAGATGTTTCTTCACACAGATTTGGCTTGCTGTCTGGTTATTCCTTTTAAACAGAGGCACTCCTGCAGCATTTCTTCTATGCAGGCATTGTGGTAGTAGAATCTTTCACCTTCTGATATCTGGGAGTGTTTTAATTTCACTTTCACTTTTGTATAACATTTTTGCCTAATATAACGTTCACGGTTGGCAGTTAATTTATTTTTTCAGCACTTAAATCGCTATTGCCACCAGTCTTTCAGTTTTTAATGTAAAATGAGCTATTCATCTTATTGACAATCCTTTGTATGTGATGAATTGCTTCTGATGAACTGCTTCTCTCTTACTACTTACAACATTATCTTTTTTATGTTTTAACAGTTTGATTATGTGTCACCATGTCATTCACGCTAATTATATTATACTTGAAATTTATCATGCTTCTTGGATATGCAGATTCATGACTTTTATCAAATTTGGCAATTTTCCTCCATTAGTTCTCAAATATTCTTTTCTTCCTCTTTATCTTCCTCTTCTTGAACTCCCCAAATGTGTATGTTGGTTTACGTGAAATAGAACCATAGGCACCTTAAGTTCTGCTCACTTTCATTCATTTTTCCCCTCCTCCTCCTTGATAATTTCAATAATCCTATATCTGAGTTTGCTGATTATTTTTTCCTACCTGTGCAAATCTGCTATTGACTCCTCTAGTAAGTGCTTCATTCCAGTTAGTATATTTTTCACTTTTAGAATTTCTCTTTGATTTTTTAATTATTTATAAACTTTGTTGATATTGTTATTTGTTTATACATAATATTCCTAATTTCCTTTATTCTTTGTCTGTGGCTTCTTTTAGGTTTTGTGCATATTGAAGACAACTGTTTTAAAGCATTTATTTAGTTAATAAATAATAAATAAAATGCTTTTATTTATTAACTAAATAAATGCTTTAAAACAGCATTTATTTATGTATTAACTAAATAAATGCTTTAAAACAGTTGTCTTCAGGGACAATTTCTATCAATTTTTTAAAAATTCTTTTGATTGGGAAATTTTTTACTGTTCCTTTGTATAACAGATCAATTTTTTTGTTGTAAATGGTACATTTGAATATTATAATATGCTAACTCTGTAAATCAAATTCTCCTCCTTTCCTGGATTTGCTGTTTTTTGATCATTGAGTGTTAGATTCCAGTTGCTTAGTGATTTTCCTGAATTTTTTTTTCAAAGAATATATTCTTTGTTGTGGTTCAGCTAGTGTTTTTCTTAGATTTTCTTAATTGTCAGAATCTAGAAGATAGTAAAATCTCTCTCCTGGTTCTCTAAGACTGTCACTGTGTTGAAATACTTTTTCAACTTTGCCAGTCTATTTACAACTCTGTCATATTTTACTCCTGTTTGCACTGAGGCTAGAGATCTGCTAAGGTGGAATTTTAGGATCCTTTTAGTTCTTTTCTGAGCATGTGTGCTGTACCAGGCATGTGAGTGACATACTAAGTGTCCCAATATAATGGCACATTTAAGGTCTTAGGTTCTCAAAAAAATTTTCTTTGATTTTTCCTCCCTGGTTGTAGGCTGAACATTATCTTATCTTGTTCAGGTGACTGGTATGATTTTCATCTGCCTTACCATCTTTTCAGGGAACTCCCACAACTTTCTTACCCTGAGCCAATTCCAGAGATATCGCACATCATTTCTTCAGGTATCCCCCAGACAAAATGGCTAGGCCCCCCAAAAAACATTAATTTTCAGATGAGGACTGCTTTCCTCCTTCCAGAACCACATGGGAACACGGAATGCCATCTTCAAGATGCCATCACGTCAGCAAGAGGGCAGGATAGGACCATAGTGATAGGGATAAAAACAAACAAATGCCACAGAGACTTTTTTTTTATAACTTTGAAGTTGCAGCTTTATTGCCTCATCACTGGCTTTATTGCTGAAAACTTTGGACTATTTTTTAGAGTTTTGATAAGTTGATTTTGACAGTTTCTGCATGTTTTTTGGTGTTTCTTCAGAGGAACAAGAGCTTGGAGTGCCTGCTCTGCTATTTTGCTAGTATCATTCTGCTATTTTTAATTTGATTGACTTGATTGTGATTTTTTTTTTGTAGAGGCAAGGTCTCATTATGTTGCCTAGGTTACTTTCAAATTCCTGGGCTCAAACAATCCTCCTACCTTGTGGCAGGGAGTAATGCTCCAGCTTCCCAGAGTGTTGGAATTTCAGGTATAAGCCATTGTGCATGACCAGTTTGCTATTTTTGAAGAATATTTCCACATGCTCCAAATGTTAGATCTCAGAAAATTTAAACCAAGATGAAAAGTTTGTAAAATTATGTCAGATTTGTTACTTAGTTTCTGGTATCATTATATCTCTCCAGGTTACCTGAAGTATTTTTGTTACTTTGTGCTCACTAGGTACGATTGCCCTGATGTCTTGAATACAATGAATACTGTCCTGTGAGATAAAAAAAATTGATCAAGATCTCAGTGATTTAGAGTATGGCAAATAATTGGATAATTGTCACAGACTTTAGGAACATGTATTAAATTCCATCCAAGGAAAATGTAAACAACATATGGTATTCTTTCTTAACTTGCATAGATTAAAAACAGTTACTTAAAAAGCAATAGCTACATTATATTTTCTATGGTCTGTGTTTATTTGCATTATGAAAAATCAAACAAAAAACCAACCAAACAAAAAATAAGATTGCAGTTAAAATCAAAGTCATCAACTCATTAGGTTTAAAATGTTACTTTCAAAGTCTTATACACAGGGAAATTATTTGAGTTTCATAGAAGTTAATAAAAATCACTACTCTTGCATATTTCAAGTGTTTGGTAATGAAGTTAATCCTTCTGATTTTCTAAGAATTCAGTATTGCATTTTATTAATTGCTTTGAGGGAAAATAAACGTTTCACATACTTCAACTTGGCCACTGCTAACTTAATAGCCCTCAGCCTTAACACAGAAAAAACAATGTACATATTCTGCAATATGCTGATTATGCATATATCCATATGCATTCAAATACTAGAGTAATAATCACAAAGTGTATTCAATAATCCCCTAAGATGATTACCAAATTGAACTGAGAAAAAAAAATCTTCATTTAGTTTTCATATCTATAAACTCCCACACTGACTGATAGGTTACAATTGTGTTCTCTTAAAATTTTGTGGAGTGTTCATTGCCTTTAGTGCACAATATTCCAACTGGTAGTTGGAGGTCATGATTAAAAGCTAGGAGAATGTGTGTGATAAATATAATTGTAAATATAAGAATCTCCATCAATTAGGGAAACAGGTCTCCTTTTTATTAAGGAATCTGTTCACTGTCTTGGTCCTAGAAACTGGATTCAATTGCATGTCCTACTTTTGGGGTTGTTGAATTATCTATTATTTAGAAGAAGAGAATTTGTTTGTTTAAACCTTAATTCAGATCAAGCAAGTATTTTGATGAATAAGTATTTATTTTAGCCCTAGAAACACCAATACCACGACTTAAGCATCAACACACATTGCACAGGTCACATAAATTGGGTTATCACTCCAGATTTACTAACCAAATATAACTGCCATATTTACTATGTCTCTGGTGTTTGAAAGCTATGCTTTAATTGTTGCCATTCTGTAACAGTGGTATCTTTATTCTTATTAGAATTTTGCAACATTTCCTACTTTTATTGCTCAACTGCAGTAGACAGCCACCACAAAGCATTTAAACAATGCTAGAGATCTCCTCAATAATATTTATTGCAGGGTCATAGGGAAGGTCGATTTTTAGTTCTTTTAGGAATCACCACACTGTTTTTCACAGAGGCTGTAGTAGTTTACACTCCCATCAGCAGTGTAGAAGTGCTTGTTCCCTTTTTGCCACATTCTCTCCAGCAGCTGTTGTTTTTTGAGTTATCGGGGATGACCATCCTGGCTGGAGTTAGGTAGTATCTCCGTGTAGTTTTAATTTGCATTTCTTGATGACTAGTGGGGCTGAGCATTTTTTCATGTATCTGTTGGCTGCTTTTGTGAACTGTCTATTTATATCTTTTGCCCACTTTGTAATGGGGTTGTTTGTTTTTCTCTTTTCAGCAAGTTTGAGTTCCTTGTAGATCCTAGATGTTAGGCCTTTGTCAGTCATACAGCTGGCAAATATTTTTTCCCAGTTTGTGGGCTGTCTCCCTGCTCTCTTGATGGTTTCTTTGGCTTTACAGAATATACTCAGAAGAACGCAAATCACTCTATAAAAAAGATACCTACATACGTATGTTTATCACAACATTGTTCATAGTAGCAAGAACATGGAACCAACCGTGCTGCCCATCAAAAGAGTACTGGATAAAAAAAATATGGTGCCTATACACAATAGAATATTACACAGTCATAAAGAAGAATAAAATCATGAACTTCACAGCATCCTGGATGAACTTAGAGTCTACAATACCGAGTGATCTTTCACGGAAACAAAGAACTGTCTCTCACATGTTCTTATTCATTCGTGAACCTTGAACAATTATCATAATACTATAAGAAAAGGATTGGCAGTAGCGGGAAACTGCCAGGAGGGGGGCTAGAAAACGGGATTGGCAGTAGTGGGAATTTGCCTGGGGACGGGGGCACACCTCATCGACGAGGGTACCTGCATCATGAACATTTGTGTACAGAACTCTGAATTGTACCTCACATCTTTAAATTAAAAAATTAAAAGTTAAAAAAAATAGTATGCATTACAATGTCTTGGTGAAGGAAATGTCCTCCACGCAAAATGTTTTCCCACCTTTCTCTACATTACACTATACTCTAAATTACAGAAAGAAAATTGTCGCACCTTAATTTTACCTAATATAGGGTTTTATTTGCATTTCAAATAAGAACCCATATACTTATACATACTCTTTATTAGTGCTAATAAAGCTCAAAACCAAACCCCAAGAAGACACTGAAGGGAAAATAATTTGGAGATTTTCCATATTAGAAGGGCTTGGGCATGCCTTGAATTTTTCACAGACTATGTTTTCAAATATGTAAAGCAAAGCCCATGTACACTGACAGCCAGCCAGAAACTAGCCTGGTTGCAAAGTTTAGGTGTTTCTGATACTACTACCAATTTGAGGATCCACAACATTGCTCTCATGTTCAGTAAGTCAGTGGACACACTCCTAGATCTCAGGAAAGCCACAAAACTCATGAGGCTGATATATCGCAGTCACAGGATAGGGATTAGAATCAGCAGAGGGGATCAGTGCATAGGCGAGGGTTCTTGAGACATACAGCCATGCAGACTCCAGTTATCCTCTCCCAAGAGAGCCATGTGATCAATACCTGTTTCTCCCAGCAATGATGTGTGAAAATATGCACATGGTATTGCCAGTCACAGGAACTCACCTGAGCATTGGTGTCAGACTTTTGTCGGAGCCAGGTCTTGTGGGCAAGGGTGACTGCCCCATAGTTGCCTTAAATCTGCATCCCTTCCGCACGTTACACTGATAAACTCCTATGAGGAGGATGTTCCAAGAGCTTAGAGTTTGTCTCCCAGGAGCTAACATCAAAGGCTAGGCATCTACTTGGGCACGTCGATCCTTCACTGCACGCTGTAATGAACAAGACACAGCACTAACAAAAGACAATAACAATCCAGAATCTATGTATTATTTATAATTTCCAATATTTAATCAAATTTGCAAGTCCTATTAAAAAAACAAAGTGATATTGCATTTAGCAGAAAAAGCTTTAAAACCGTTATTGTATGCATTTTTAAATAATTTCAAAATATGATCAAATAATTAAAGGCAAACACATTTGACTATCATATAAATAGGGAACTTCACCATAAACATGGTAATGTAAATGAGATTTTAAAGGGACTTGTACAACAATTGCAATAACACATTTAAAATCCACTGGAGGAGTTTAACATTAGATGGAAAATGTCTAAAGTCAGGAAACTTGATGACAGTTTAAAACAAAATATCCAGCCTGAGGAAAAGAGGAAAAAAAAATAAGAAAAATAAACAGAGCCTCAGAAATCATTGGACCATCAAAAAAGTCTAATACTATAGCGTGAAATTAAACTAACCCAGTGGCCATGGTGAATGAGAGAACAGTCACGCCCTTTTGTTCTTGAAGAGGGCAGCCCCACAAAGATACCCTGTGGGTGTCTTTGAGCGAAAACTGTTTCTGTAACCACAGCAGGACATTACAACCGGGAAGATTCTCCACCAGCCACCTGAGAAGGCATCCCACGGAGACTTCTGGCTTGGAGCTTGGAAACTATCTTATTAGGACTTGACTGTTTTCAACCAATCAGACTGAAAGAGTTTGAAAGACTTATTTGCATATATGGACTTGACTGAGGACAGGGGTGGGAACTTTCTCTACTTACACCAACCCCTCTTTGTTCTCCAGCACACGCTTTTCTTTAGAAAGCAGGTTGTACCTGCCCAATCTGCAGATTGTTTGATTGTTTTAAGAAAATAAAGTTATACTCCCCCTTTTTTTCCCCTCCGAAGACCTAATGGTCTTTAGTTAACAGTAGAAATCTCAGAATGAGAAGACAATTATATCAAAGTCTAAAAAAAGCCCACAAGAAATAGAAGCCAAAGACCTTTCACTTTTTAAAATTATTTTTTGTCTCACTCTGTTATCTTGGCTAGAGTGCAGTGGTATGATCATGGCTCACCACAGCATGAAACTCCTGGGCTGGAGATCCTCCCACCTCAGCCTCCGCAGTAGCTGGGACTACAGGCACATACCACCACACCTGGCTAATTATTATTGTTGTTGTTATTGTTATTGTTACTGTAGAAATGAGTCTCACTACGTTGCGTAGGCTGGCTTTGAACTCCCTGACCTCAAGCAATCCTCTCACCTTGGCCTCCCAAAGTGCTGGGATTACAGGCATAAGCCACTGTTCCTGACCTACCTTTCACTTTTTATTTTAAAAATCCAAATTACAGGTTGAAGAAGCTCAGAGAATTCAAACCTAGATAAATATTAAGAGAATTAAATCTAGCCATATCGTGGTACAAATTCTGGGCAGTAAAGTTAAAGAAAAAAATCTCAGAAGTACCCAGAGAAAAACTACATATTATGGACAGGGACCATGGATAACAATTATACTTATTAGCAAAAACAATGAGATCAGAAAAAAGGGCTCCTTTACAGTGCTAAATGACAAAAGTAATCAATCCCTATTTTCATATCCAGCAATAACTCCCTCAAAAATCAGGTTGAAGATATTTTCAAATGTATAAAACTGAATTTTTGTCAGTGGGCCTATGGTACAAGAAATAATAAGAAGGTTTTTATATCAAATGGAGACTCAAGTATAGTGAAGGGATGAAAAACACCAGAATAAATGCTGGCAAACATAAACATTCTTAGTAGTTAGTCATTTCAAATTTAAAGCACTTCCCCACTGCATGAAAACCTCTGTCCTGAAGTGTTTTAAAGAACATTTATACATTTGTATGTCGCTTTTTTGCCTATTTACGTCTTTTAAAAATATTAACTCTTTAAAGATTATAAAGTTGGGACCAGCAGAAAACATATATATATATATATATATCAGTTATGCTTGGATATTAAAATACAGATGGAAGTTTTTCGGCTGTTCTAGCCAACACTTTTTTTGTAATTCAATATGATCACCATCTTCCCTCATTTTTTATTATTTAAGCAGAATGGAAACCATCAGATAATTCTTGGAGTAAAGGTGGACATATTCTATCCTGTTCAATATGAACACATTGCTATCGTCAGCACTATAATTTTCATCATTATTCTTGTCAACCTTTACCTTAACATATGTACTATTTATAGAATTTTTGAACATACTAAATTAAACTGTTTCACAAATGTTGATATTTGATAGGATAAACAAAGCAATTGTGTCTTATAAATATACTTGATTGATATTTTGTCGCTGTGACCTATAATGAGACAAAAATTGATTGTCAGATTATATGGGTCTACCAAGGCTTATAAAATATGGAAACACATTTGCTAATTACAACAGTGCATGCCTCTTTTAAAACCAATACATACTTCAAACCGGCAATTTTCTATATTTTTAAATGTCTCACCCATTTTTATCTTAATACTAATTTCAGTCTTTTTTCTCATTTACCCAAACATTATCCTTTGTGATTGGACATTTTTGTCAGGACCGCTCTGTGATTTACTTGTTTTCTGTGCTATTCGAGAATAAAACCTCTGGTTCACCAGGCAGAAGTTTCTTTTAAAAAATTACACACAGAGAGATGGGGTTTTGCTGTGTTGCCCAGGTTAGTTTCAAACTCTTGGACTCAAGCAGTTTTCCTGAAACAACTCAGCCTCCCAAGTAGCTGGGATTATAGGCGTGCACCACGGCACCCAGCTAAAATGACTTTTAACTTTAACAACCAACAGCCAAGGGATTCTTGGCCTTCGCTGTCAAGCGGGAATAATATTTAGACTCTAACCTAACTCTTAGTAATAGATGTGTTGATCTTTTGTTTTTTTCAGTCATGGACTCTCACGAAGCCTGATATTGAACACGATGTGATTTCTTATATTTTTCCAATCTGATTTTTTTTTAAAAGTTTCCATTTATTATACTTTCGTGTTCTGTTGCAGGTTTTCGTGGGACCGTGTAGCTAATTTTCTATTCATTAAACACGAGGGGGGCCCTTAAAACCAGATTTACCTTTTGGAGGTGGGGCCCACTGGAGTACAGGTTTCTCCCACTGGGTAGGTGTTCTGGGAGACCATCAGCATCAGTGGACCAGCTAGCTGTTGTGAAAGGCTATGTTTATAGACTTGTTTATAGCCGGGCTCGGTGGCTCAGCCTGTAATCCCGCGCCTTTGGGAGGCCGAGGTGAGTGGATTGCCTGAGTCTGCGGGTTCGAGACCCACCTGGACAACTTGCTGTAGCCTCCTCTCTACCATAAATCAAAAAATCAGCCGGGCGTGGCAGCGCACACTGTAATTCCGGCTACTTGGAAGGCTGAGGCGGAAGGATCGCCGGAGCCCAGCAGGTCGAGGCTGCGGTGGCCGGGAGCGGCCACTGCACTCCAGTCTGGGTGACAGAGCGAGACTCCAACTCAAAAAAAGAAAAAAAAGAAAGGTTATGTTTGCCTTCAGTGAATTTTTTTGAGGGGGATTCAATCATTTGCCCGTTTCATGATGGCTGATTTACAAGTGAACCTGCCCACACTGTACTGAGTGGTCAGCAGTTTTTGACCCCAAACAGCATGATTCCTGTGCCCCACCCTCCCCAGTCACCTGATCTTGCCCCGAGAGACTTTTCTGTGTTTGTTTCCCTGGTTGAAAAAGTCCTCAAAGGGAAACATTTTGTGGATGTGGAAGAGGCAAAACCAAAAATGGCAGATGCGTTAAAAGTCATCAAAACTGGTGAGTTCACAAAGGGTTTGGAGCCGTGGTAAAAACTTTTCCAGAAGTGTATTGATCCAATGGAGAGTACTCTGAAGGTGACTGAAGTTTAAAGATGGAAGAATAAATACACCATTTTTAATAAATTCTGTTTTTCGGGGGTTCCCTCTCTCTCCATATAAGTACACATTATTGTTTAATATTATTTTATGAGACAGTTGTGCTTTTACTTTATGAGGCTGCAGTCTTCTCTCTCTCTCTGTTGTTGTTATTTCTTTCCTCAGAGGGGTTTGAGAGCAACTGATGGCATATTTTATCATCACAGCTGCTTTTCCATTACTTTTGTATCTCAAAGTATAAGTGTTTGCTAAGGACATCTGGAATTTCCTTAGGTCATAATAATAATGACTGCCAGTATTTATGGACAGCTCATTGTTTTCCAGATTTGATGGCAATTATTTTCTAGACATTTTCTCACCAAATCCTTAAAATATGATGATGTATTATTATAGACCCATAGAGGTGAAAAAATAATCAGAGACACTTCTATTTTTTCAACAAAATTGGTTTTATTGTTGATTCTGAACACAGAAGAAGACTATATTACCCCCCCTCCCCAGTTTTTTGCCGTTTGTTTGTAGACATATGACTGGGTTCTGGCAATCAGATGTTCTCTGGGACGGTAAATGCTATTTGCATGTCAGGCTATAAGTTCCTGAGGGTACTATTTCTCTCTTTCCTCCCTTCTTCCACCACGACTTCGAAGGATACATTATCTTCATGACGATGCTATTATACGCAAGGCCTAAGCTATCATTTGGAAAAGTGCTCCTTGACCACCATGAAAAAGACATAAGTGACAATGAGCTGCTGCATTTTTGAGCGTAAGAACTACACCTGTTCTGACTTCAGAGGGGTCCAGCTCCAGGTGAAAATCCTGTGTTGAGCCTCCATGACAGACTTCATGCAATTGTAAAGGCTATGGCCCCTAAGCCTCGTGGGGAAAATATACCCTTGCTGCCCCTGATGTGGTGGAAAGGTAGTGCCTTACAGTTTCTGGAAGGAACTGCAGTCGAGGCAGCCCCCACCCCGAGCCGTATCCACATGTCTGCACTCCTAGCTCAGGCACCTGAATTTAGAGATTCTTGTCGGGGGGGCATACAGCTCCTCCGTCTCCGAGGTCTTTGGAGACTTCTCATCAAAACACTTTTCTCCATTCCTACTCGCTACCTCTCTCTACTTGTGGGCTTTCCACCTCTCCCTCCCTTCAGCCCACCCAGCAGCCTCTTGTTCCGGGCTCCTCAGCAGTGCGACAAATGCCCCCTCTGAGATCACCTACGTGACCCTCACCTGGAGCTACGAGAGGAAACATGGAACAACACTAGGGAGGTGACACCATTTTTTGTCCCTCACCTACACGATCGCAATAAGTGAGGCTGGATTATTATTTTCATTTTGGCTTTTTGCTCTATTTGAACACCTGGCAGCTTGGCAGGGCGATGTTAAATAGCAACTGAGAGTCATAGTCTGTAAGTGCCACAGTTCTGATACCAGCACCAAAACCATTTTCTTAACACTCTACAAGATAAATGCTTAGATTAGTCTATCTCTAAGCTTTACCCAGACTGATCAGTCTCTGTTATAGCTGTCAGGGCGGATTTATATATATTTAGGCTTTGCGAATTCCTAGCAAGGTGAATTTGAGCAGCCATTTAAAATGTTCTTGTCGTCTTGCTAATAAACGGTTTGCTGCTAACATTCAGAGAATACATGGACCCAAGTGACAACACTATGAATAAGCACTCACTTTTTTAAGACGCAACTGCTGTTTACTGATATTTTCTTCAAAATGAACATTTTTTTCTCTAATTAGAAAACATAAGTCTGTGAGTCACTGGACGTACAAATATTTTTAAACTTCAACAGAGGAACATTTGTGTGTCCATAAAATGCTTTTATCCCTTCAAAAACAAATTTAGTAGATACTTATTACTTTCTGGTTTAATTATTATAATGTGTTGTCCTCTGTAGGTCATGTCATCTATTGTTATATCTGTTGTGTAGTAGAAAAACAAAATATAATAATGTCCTGCTTCCATTTCTTCTAAGACAGAAAAAAAACCTAATAGTGTAAAATAAGCAAAAATAATCTACTTTCAACTCACACAAATTATTGTGTTATGAAGACTGGGAAATTAGTAGATTAAGAAAATGACCTGCTTAAAATGACAGAACTAGTTAGACTAGGATCCGAGTGTCCAAAAAAATTTTGAAAAAGGAGTTTTTGTCTGTGTCTGTGACGACATCCAATTCTGAAACAGCATGACACCAGCCTGAAAAACACCTTCCCACTTGTGACTCTTCTTGTGAACACGAGTAGTCCTGCTGCAACTATAAGCATGAGACAAGTCAGCCAGGGAGAAACTCAAAACAGCGAACCAAACTCAACTCATCCCCCTAAGTAGTCTTCTGCAGGTTACTAGACTTGTAGCTTTCATAAAACATCTTCAAATACCACATTAGTGGCTGGGATTCACATATTCAGAGATTTATCCCCATGGCCATCCCCACAATTCACTTGCTGTCTCCTGATGACTACCATGTGCCAGGTACTACACTGGCAGCCAGTCCTGGTCCCCCGCCTCCATGGACATTACACTTCAGGTGATGGGAGTGGAGGGGAGAAAGGACACAGAAACTGTATGGGGAGATCTGTTGATTTGGTTGGACTCTTTCCCACCATCCAAGGTGTCATGTCCTGGGTGTCGCTCCGGAAGAGTTGGCTTTTGCAGACCTGGCTCTCTGGAGCAATTCCTGAGATGGAATTTCTGGGGTAGGACAGTCGTTGTGGAGGGCTCTTGAGATGAACATCTGTGAAAGGGGACAAACCCATATTTGGTAGAAGGAGTCAAGCTGCAATCTAAGTCTGTAGAGACCTCGGTTGTTGCCCCGTGGAGCTTGTGAGCACTAGTGGACTTTCAGTTGCCTCCAGTTAGAATAAAGTGGCTGGGCCTCTAAGCCACGGCCTGGATAAGTAGTTGAAGGAAGATGGCAGTCCACATCTGAGTGATGAGCTGACCATTGGAAGACATTTGCTGAGCGCACACCTAGAATCTGTTGCCCTTTTGTTCCTTAACAGGATGTCTGCACGACACGTGGCAATGTCAGTCAGCTACTTTCTCTAGTAAGACTCATCTCTTCACGAACTTTCAAGGTTCAGCCCCCACTGAGTTCAGGTGTGTATCACTTCCTGAGAGAATCTTCAAGAAAGAAAATTAATGGAATAAGCTATAACCTCTCCCGCTACACCTGGTCCCAGGGTCTTAACTGAAGTATTTCCAAAGACGGTAGCATTGACTGGTTCCAGGTATTACAACCTGATGTCTTTGGGGGTCACTTCAGCTCACTATACAAGTCTTTGAGTCAAAGACTTAAAATCATAGTCTCAAAATCTATCACCTCTGGACTTCTGGTTTAAGTTTTTGTATAATACAACTTGCAATACGGTCAATGAACCCTTCGGTTATGAGAACACTCTAACCCGGGCTTGGTGGCTCAGCCTGTAATCCCGCGCTTTGGGAGGCTGAGGTGAGTGGATT
>NW_007248337.1:307807-352295 GCF_000164805.1 Carlito syrichta
CTGGGTGTGGTAGCACGCACCTGTAGTTCCAACTACTTGGAAGGCTGAGGCGGAAGGATTGCTGGAGCCCAGCAGGTCGAGGCTGCGGTGGCCAGGAGCGGCCACTGCACTCCAGTCTTGGTGACAGAGTGAGACGCCAACTCAAAAAAAAAAAGAACACTCTAATACTTTTCTTGGTGTATAGTGGGTTCCCGATGAGAATGTGATATTATTTATTATCCTATGCCAGTAGGTCAAACACATGATAAATTATCAAATCTTTGTGCTTGGCTGAGGTCCTATGGGAATAAAAGAAAAACCCATGCACAACTATATTTCTACTCTTCTACGAATGAATCATTGACCCTACTTTTAGAAAATATTATAGTCATGAAAGACAAAAAAAGACTTAGAAACCTCAAAGATTTAAGAAGACTAGGAAGACATGACAATCAAATATAATATGAGATTGTGCATTAGTTAATGGATCTGCAAAAGGGCATTAGTGAGCAAACTGGGGAATCTGAATGGAATCAAAGTCTGTAGTTTAATTAATAGTATTGTGCCAATGTCAATTTCTTAGTTTTGACAGTTGGGCCATCATGATACGTAAAGGAAACTGGGTGAATAATGTATGATAGATCCTATTTATCTTTGCAACTCTTCTGTAAGTCTAAAGTTATTCTAAAACTAAACGTGATATATTTGTGTGCTACTCTTGCCACTTGCTATCATGGGTTGGGCTCTCTAAGTAACAGACTATAGTGCAGAGTTCAGTGTGCACAGTGTTTATGAGCAGTGCCGTTGGGATCAACCACTGTGGACAGAGGGGAATGGAGAAGAAAAGGGAAGAGAGTGAAATGGACTGTGATGATGGGGAGGAGGGGGAAGGAATTACCAGACATTGCCCTGAACCCTGGTAAAAACCAGTGCCAGCAGACTGAGGCTTGAGGCCCACTCCAGTGGCAAGCCAGGCCCTAAAGAATCAGGTTCCAGGCCACTTTAAGCACCATGCTGGCCCACACAGGCCAGGCTTCAGGCCCACCCCACATCAGGCTGGCCTGTGCAGGCAAATTCATCAGGTTGGCTCGTGTAGGTCCAGCCTTCAGGCCAACCCTTGTAAATATAGGTTCCAAGACCACCGAGCACCAAGACAGTCCCTGAAGACACAGGCCCCCACACCAAGTTCCAGGCCAGCCTAGAGTCAGGCTCATCCACAGGACTCTATAATTCAGACCTGTCGCCGTAGTAGGATGCCATCAGAAGACACAGGTTCCAGGCCTGACCATTGCCAGGTGAAACTCTCTGGCCAGACTTTTCGGGCCACCTCTTGTGCATCAAGTCCAGCAGACCCAAGGTCCAGGTCTGTGTCCCCATAGACCTCAGGCTACAGGAGAACCACTGTGGACCAAGGTTACAGATCAGCCACCAGGCAACTCCCAGGCCAACACCTACAAGCCCAGCCTCTAGGCTGGCCCACAGGAAGACAGACTCGGACCAGCACTTACAACCCAAGCCTCAAGACTCAACCCTGTGGGCCCAGGTTTCATGGCTACTCCAGGACAGTTCCCATGAAACAAGGCTTCTGCAAAACTGGGGTCCAGGCTTACTTCAGCAGATCCAGGACTCAGGTCCAACCTTGTCCCCAGTGACAGGACAGGCCCTGCTGGCTGAAGCTCCAGAACCATCTCGTGCAGTCATAGACTCCAGGGTGGTCACTGTAAGCTCAGGCTTTAGGTTCATCCCAGTGGACCCAGGCATCAAGACTTATCCCAACATCTGGCTGTCCCCTTCAGACTCAGACTTAATGACAACTTCAGTGCCAGGTCATCTTCTATCAACCCAGGTTTCAGACAAGACCTAACAGATATAGGCACAAGGCACACCCCTGGGAACTCTGGCTCGAGAAAGCACTCCTTTGGATCCAATTAAAAGGTCTACTCTGATGTATCCAGGTTCCAGCCCCACCCAAAAAAGTTAGAAAGATAAAAAGAAAAAAGAAAATGACAGACTAATATTCCTGATAAACATAGATGCAAAAATCTTCAACGAAATAGCAAAAGAAATTCAATAGCACATTAAAATGATTATTCACCCTGATTAAGTGGGATTATTCCAGGGATGCAAGGATGGTTCAACCCACACAAATCTATAAATGTGAAACACACCACATCAACAGAATTGTCAATGCAATAGATGTAGAAAAAACATTTAATGAAATTCAAGATTTTTTCATAATCAACACTCTTCACTCATTAAATATAGAAAAAAAAGTGTTTCTCAACATAGTGAAGATCACACACAGAAAATCAATATCTAGCATCATACTCAATATTGGAAACTCGGAAGCTTTTTTCTGAGATCAGGAATAAGACAAAGTGTCCACTATCACAAAGTTTATTCAACATAATACTGGCAATCCTAGCCAGATAAATTAGGCAAGAGAAAGAAAAAAAAAGCATACAAATCAGAAAGAAAGAAATTAAATTGTCTTTGTTTGCAGATGATATGATCTTATATAGAGAAAACACTACTCCACCAAAACCCTGTTATACCTAATAAACAAATTTAGTAAAGTTTCAGGATATAAAATCAATATACAAAAAACAGTTGTTTTTCCATACACTTATAGTGAGCTATCTGAAAAATGAATCAAGACAACAATCCTATTTGTAAAAAAAAAGTAGTTACCAAAAATGTTCTTAGAAATAAATTTAATTAAAAAGATAAAAAACGATTATACTGAAAACTATATGACAATGATGAAAAAAATTGAAAAGACACTAATAAATGAAAAGATATAATGTGTTCATCTATTGCAAGAATTAATATTGTTAAAATATCTATACTACCCATAGACCCTACAGATCCACTATAATCTCTATCAATAGTCCAGAAATATTTTTCATAAAAACAGAAAAAATGTCCTAAAATGTATATAAAACCTCAAAAAACCCAAGTACCCAAAGTACTTTTGAGCAAAATAACAAAGCTGAAGGCATTATATATACTGCCTAACTTCAAAATATACTATAAAGCTATAATAATAAAAAAAGTATGGTACACAAAAAAGTGTAGAAAGAAATCTACACTTACAGGCAATTGAATTTTGACAAAGATGCCAAAACACTCAATGGAGAAATATAGTCCCTTCAATAAATGATGTTGGGAAAATGATATATCCACATGCAGACTGATAAAATTAAATTTTTGCCTCACACCCTTTGCAAAAATCAACTAAAAATGGATTAAGCTAAATATAAGATCTGAAACTTTAAAACTACTAGAAGAAAATATACCATTAGTCTGGGCAACATATATGTATATTTTTAGTATGGCCTCAAAACCACAATCAACAAAAGCAGACACTGGCAAATGAGATGACATCAAACTGAGGGCTTCAGCATAGTAAAGACAATAATTAACAGAATGAATATACAACCTATGGAATGAGTGAAAATATTGGCAAAGCCCTACATTCAGCAGGAGTTAATATCTACAATATATAAGGCGCTTAAACTACTCAACTGCAAGAAAAAAACCCAATTAACAAATGGGCAAAGAATGTGAATAGACGATTTCTTTAAAAAGGATGTACAAATGGCCAACAGACACATGAAGACAAGAGCTCTCCACTTTCCCTGAAGATCAGACATCTTTAGAGAAGTGCAAATTAAAACCACAATGAGCTCTTAGTGCACATATATCAGAATGGACTTTTATCAAAAAGATGAAAAATAAGTGTTGGCAAGGATATGGAGAAAAGAGAACCCTTGCCTACTGTTGGTGGGAATGCAGATTCGTGCAGTCATGATGGGAAACAATATAAAAGTACCTCCAAAAATTAAAAATCATCATTTGATTGCGCAATCAGATTACTGGGTACACGAATGAAGTCAGCATGTCCATGGGATAGCTGTACTCCCATGCTTCTTGTAGCATTATTTACAGTAGCCAAGATATAGAATTTATTGGCCCTCAGTGCCCATATGTGGATCAATAGATAAAGAAAATGAGGTGAATGTCCACGATGGAATATGATTCTGCTTCAAAAAAGATGGAAATGCTGGCATCCTGGAGGAGATAGACTTAAGTGAAATAAGCACCCAGTCAAAGAAATACAAATATCGTATGATCTCACGTGTATGTGGAATCCAAAATGCCGAACTCAGAAATATCGTAGGATGGTGGCCACTGGGGCTGAAGACTGGGATATCATGGGAGATGCTGGCTAAAAAGAACACAATTTCAGTTAGACAGTAGAAATAAGTTCAATCAATTGCTTGTACAACATGGTGACTACAGTAAATAGCAATGCATCATATTCTTGAAGATCACTAAGATAGATTTTTGAGTGCACGTACCAAAAAAATTCTAAGTATACGAGGTCATACATACGTTGACTAGTTCAATGTAACCATTCTACAATAAATACATATTTCAAAATGTCATTTTGTATATCTTAAATGTATATCCTCTCTGTTCATTCAAAAGTAATTTTTAAACTGGGAAAAAGAGTCCAGTAGGAGGTGACTGAAATAATCCACACAAGAAATAATAGTTACTTTGACTAAAGGGATGAAAAGTAAATTGACCAATTTAAATAATATTTTGAAAGTTGTGCCAGTAGAATTTTAGTGGACTGGCTATAAATTTTGGGAGAAACAAAAGGGTAAAGGGTAAGTTTAAGATTTGGGGGAGGGTTCTTTTTGTGAGGTTCTTGTTTCGTTTGGTTTTAACACTATGCTCGTTCTTACAGTGGAAATTCACACCTGCCTATGTTGATATGTTTTCTACCTTTCCACGAAAAGGGAACTTGTGATTCGATAGGAACTATTTAGAGCTTGTCTAATACATAGAAGGAGAGGTGATGCAACATGAATGCTGTGACAATGTTCAGTGATATGTCAGATGTGCAACCATGTACCTCTCATCCAAAATGATTCTTTCTTCAAGTAGAAACAAGCCTTCAAGGTAGATTTCTGCATCAACTTTTTGAGAGCTCTATATTCCAGGCATCACTGGTAACTTCTCACTGTATTAGCCACTGTGACATTGACTTAGCAAGTACGTGGAATGTTATCAATGTTACAAGACTTGTATGGTTAATTCTTTGGTTTTGAACTAGTGGAGTCTCTCGTTGCTTCCATCTAGAAACTGCAGGAGTAGCTTGTGGCAGGGGAAAAGGCTACATCTGTAGAGAGGAGAAGACAAAAGGAACCACACACAGAAGACAGGGTTCGTTGTGAACCCACAGAAACATCAAGGATCCTACACAGGGATCATGGACACCAGCTGTGTCCACCAAGGAAGCAACCGGGCAAAGAGCCTGAAAGAAAATGGGAAGCCATGGAAGAAAAAGTGAATGCCAGTCATTCGCAGCTTGTATGTCCGCTTTATCGGACATCCCTTAGAGACATCTTGAGAGTGGTCGCAGCGAGTACATTTAGAGACTCACTGTGAAAAACCTGGCTCTTAGTAAATAAAGTGGGAGAAGGGAGAGATGTAGCTGTGACTTGGAATCAGAAAAGGACTCACAGAGGAGGCCAGAGGAGAATCTCCTGGGTCAGAGCCAGCTAGTTGTGATGTTCCAGGACACTGCTGTAGAAGAGGGTGGACTGGAGAAGGCAGGAGCTGAAACAATAGTTTGGTTTGAGGCTGTATTTCTTATACTGATGAATCACCTATGGTCGCCTCAATTTTTTGTGTGTTTTCAATGGAGGTACCTGTGAACAACTGCTACATAAAGCACACACACGTGCGCGCACACATGTGCGCGCGTGCACACACACACACACACACACACACACACCTCTAACATTATGAATCCAGAACTTTACCATCTAAAGAATATATGGGAAAAAATTATGATAATTAGGAAAAAGCAGAAACCTGGTTCTCTGTTTTGATTTTTGTTTTTTTTTCTCTCAAGTAGAGTATAGTAAAATGATTGGAACTTTATCCTTTTGATGGAGGAGAACAGGAAACTGGAAGTTGGCAGACACAGTAGGGCATCTGGCTCTGACAGATTTTGTTGTGAGATTTGAAGTGAGTCACTTCTCCTTTCCAGATCTGATCTTGTTTGAAGAATTAAGGAAATTGTAAAATTATGTACAGAAAAAACAAGCTTCTTTCTCCTTTGTATATCTGTTCTTATTTGAAGAATGAAGGAAACTGTAAACTTACGTACAGAAAAAACATCCAGCAACTTATTTCACTTTTTCTGCGATAATGGATGAAAATTAACAATATGAGCCACTGTTTTTCTCCCCACATCCCCTTCACACATTTAAGAAATGGTTATAGCCGGGCTCGGTGGCTCAGCCTGTAATCCCGCGCCTTTGGGAGGCTGAGGTGAGTGAATTGCCTGAGCCCGCGGGTTCGAGACCCGCCTGGGCAGTGAGACTTCATCTTTACAATAAATCAAAAAATCAGCTGGGTGTGGTGGGGCATGCCTGTAATTCCGGTTATTCGGAAGGTTGAGGCGGAAGGATCGCTGGAGCCCAGTAGGCCGAGGCTGCGGTGGCCGGGAGCGGCCACTGCATTCCAGTTTGGACGACAGAGTGAGACTCCAATTCAAAAAAAAAAAAAAAAAAAAAGAAATGGTTATAACCTGAGAAGAGGGTAAAAGATGTCAGTATTCATTCGGAAAAGCTAAACAAGAGGGCTCATGGTAGGGGAATGATAGAGTATCCGACGGAAATACCTAATAGGAGAAAAGAAGAAGTGGGGAGGTGGGGGAGATGAGGGGAAAAAAGGAAAGAAAAGAAGAATCAGAATTCACACAAAATCTTCAGAGTAGTTCCATATAACATGCTTTACTGGCGAACCTGAAAGAGTCATCTATCGGATGAATTCAAATGCCTGATAACGCCTTTTCTTTTCTAAAAATAACATAAACATAAGGATCCGTTGTAGATAAGTTTCGCAAGATTCTCACTTTCTAGTGCAAGGTTATTTTGTATAAGCTATTACTTGTTGAACAAAATGCCCTAAATCGCCACAAAATTTTAGGCAATTAGTGTCCAGATTTTTCTCGGTCCCTAGATATATGCTATGCAATACAAGGCTGTATCAAAGTTTAAAACTTTAGGTCCATATTCAAATGAGTCACATTTTAGTTGCTTAATAAATACCTGTGGCTAGTGTCTGCATATGGGATAGGACTGGCAGAAAAAATTTCTATCATGATAGATAGCACTTTCCTAGATTATTTTAAGATAGTGATTTTTCTATCCCAACACTTTTTTCTCCAAATGAATCCAATGTTTACAGCCCAATTTGCAGCCTCTTCAATCTATGTTACCAGAATTATATATTTTTTAGTTTAATAGGGTAAATTTTGTACTGAATTATGGAACAAATGATGGCCTTATTCTTCCATTCTAAGCACATTTGTCTTAAAAAAAGAAGATGACTTTTTTTAAAGTAAAAACTGATTTACAATATTAACCTTAATAAAATATTTGAAATGAATGCGGTACTTTAAAGTTTTCACTTTCTGGCCAGGCATGGTGGCTCATGCCTGTAATCCCAGCACTTTGGGAGGCTGAGGAGGGGATTGCTAGAGCCCAGGAACTTAAGACCAGCCCGAGCAACATAGTGAGACTCATTTCCACAAAAAATAAATATAAATATTTTTTTAAAATACAGTTTTCAGTTCCTAGAAATGTTGGACATATTTTGTAATTGATGCTGAGATACAGTCTTTGCTAGAAGATCTCTAAGTACTCGACAGAATAAAGGACCCATGGGTGCTCAGGTAGCAAATAACGTGAAGGCGGCACACATCCTGAGAGCTCAGGAAAATGCAGCATGAGCTTGACCAGTGCCATGGATAAAGGGCTGTAAAATTCATTCTCTATGCAAAGTCTTCTCAGTGTCACTTTATTTGCGTTGAGACTACGCTGGGATTGTCCTGAGAAAGTGTCTGTCCAAGTAAATTGTTATAGCGCAAGAGATGTTGTAGAAATTGATGTTATGAAATCAGCGTGTTTTGTGGCACAGTGACACAGGAAAACAGACCCGGATGGGTCATGGCTCTCCTTTCTTGTTTTCCTAATCAATGCACTGATTCTTGGATGGGGTGAAACAAGGTGGTTTAGAATGTCGATACGGATTCTATCATGGCTCTTTTAGGGTCATGGAAGCTGTATCCACATGTTCTATCAGCCAAGGAAGGGTTGGAAACTTGGAAATAAATCACCAATGTACAGAACACAGGGAGACAGTCTTCTGGAGATATTCCAAAGACAGCTTCCCCTGGAGAACATGTAAGGGAAATTGCTGGGTGCTGGGACGTGCTGCGGTGAGTCAGGTCTGCAGTGGCACAGTCTTTCCTAGTCAGGGCTGGGTGGAGAACTCTGCATTGATTTTTTTTTTTTGAGTGGGAGTCTCACCCTGTCGCCCAGACTGGAGTGCAGTGGCTGCTCCTGGCCGCCGCAGCTTCGACCTGCTGGGCTCTGGCGATCCTTCCGCCTCAGCCTTCCAAGCAGCCGGAATTACAGGCATGCGCTACCACACCCGGCTGATTTTTTGATTTATTGTAGAGATGAGGTCTCGCTGCCCAGACGGGTCTCGAACCCACGGGCTCAGGCAATCCACTCACCTCAGCCTCCCAAAGGCGCGGGATTACAGGCTGAGCCATCGAGCCCGGCTATATTTTATTTTTTAAAGGATTAGTCTAACAATAGTATTACAGTTCTCGGGGATAAACTGGGCACATTTTTAAAAGTGAAACAGTGTTTGTGGACAATTTTAATATGTTCTGATTTACATAAAAATAAGGAATCCCTGAGATGCACTTTTGTAACTGGTGCAGTATATATTTGACTATAACACTAATTCTTATCAATTTGACTTTTGTGTTAATTCCCTGATTGTTGGATTTCCACTTTTTTAAAACCACCCAGATTTTTGTGGGTTTCAGAGCATTGTAAGTAGATCAGGTTTTAATCTTTATTCAAGTATCACTTGATATCTACCTATTTCTTTCCGTTGCCCATATTACACTTTATAGTCACTAAATTCTATTCTGTTGTTATTGTACTGAGGAAAGAAAGACAATCTTATTAGCCTATTAAGGCGAGTATATTAATCGTTAAGAATGGGTTTATCCCACACTTCAAAAAAAGAAATTTTGGATAATGTGACCCAATAGTCATCAGGTCCAATAAAGGATAAATTTGATAACTGTAACTTTTTTTTTTTTTTATGACTGAGCACTTGTCTTACTCAGGAGAGCTGTGACTGTTTTCTGTAGGTTTATTTTCTGAATAATACTCTGAAGGATGCATAATTTCACTTCTAAGGTTTCTTCCTCTCTTGACAAGGAAATGTAAAGAAGAATAATCTCATAGTTTAGAAAGAGCCATTTACCGTATATCCCTTCTTTTCATCATGATAGAACATGATAGCATCACATCCTGGGACCATGATTTGTTAAAAGGAGGATTGGTGTAGATTAGTTTATTTTGCCTATTCATTACAAATAAATATGTTGTTGTTGTTTACTGTAAGATCCTGGGTTATACTCAGTGTTTGGTTTCTCGTTCATGAGAGCATTGGGAGCAAAGAAGGAATAAAATGTTCAACAATGGGTAAGCTAGTCCTTCTTTAAATTGTTTACCCAGTAAAGATTGTTCAACAATCGATAATGTCTAGAGATGGCCAAGAATAACCAACGGGCTCAATGAAACTCATTATTTTGGAGGAGATTTTATTAATTCGCCTATTAAATTTTCGAAATACAGTCTAGATCGTGCAGGTACTAAGCATAATTTTTTCAGTAACAGAAAACACAATTTTGATTAAATATTATGTCTTTCAAACTAAGCCACCCATGTCTCATGTATCTATGTTTTATATTTAGTTACCTTGCAAGCAGATTGGAATGAGGTGAGGGATGGGACATACCCCAGTGGACAACTTGAAAACAATGGAGTATTCAATATAGAAAGTGAAAGAGAAGGGCGAACTCTATTAGTTTCTCTTTGATGCTAGAGGAAAATCTGCATACAATGGCTCTCCACATTTAAGTACCTGATGAGACAGTGCCTGGTGAAAATAGATATAAGACTAAGATCAAGAGTGTTCAATAAAGATCCTGTGAAGCTGAATTTAAATTAAAATTTAGTATAAATTAATGTATGTTTTTCAAACTTATGTATTCCTGCTTGTTTTCACTGAAAAAGTCTAGAAGTAATTGACTACTCACAATGATAAGTATCCATATTGCCCAGATTGTGGTATGTGAGTATTATTTCCCACTACAGGAAATCAGAATTGCTTGGGAAAAAAATGGTTATTTCAAAATCTTAGATCAAAAAGGTACAAGAGGAGCCCAGGAAGTTTCGTTGTTTTAGAAATCAAAGATGTGAGCCTGTATCAAATACTAGGAGGAATCTTGAAAGTACTTCAAAGGTGAGGGTTGGGGTCATATAAGCCCTGAAAAAAATAATAAGTTCATTTTATTGAAAGGTGAAATGTATAACAGATTTATAAATTTGCAACAACACCTTAAAAAAATCCTCATTGTTCACCAATAAATGTGACCAGAGTGCCAAGCTCATTTAAAATTTGAGAAAAAAAGAAATCAAATATTTACCTTATCTTTACCATAATGCATTTCAAGGTAGTAATAAGTCATGAGAAAAAGTTCTTAAAATGATTATAGTTAATGAAGACAGAAGAAAAGATAAAACTACAAAAATTTTCTAATTATTTCTGGTTATATAATAGACAGCAATTATTAATGAATCTGATAAAGCTACTAGTTGAAAAGTGGATGAGAAGCTTCATAATAGATGCTTCAGGCTAAAAACATCTGAACCCTGTGACCAATTGTATCGTCAATGTAAGTGGGAAACCCGGTCCAATATTGTTAAAATGTGAAGCACGTGGTACCATTTATGAAAGGATGTTTGCAAAAACGTTAACCCCGAATCTAGGAAAGCCTCTGGCGATAACTTCCATTTATAGGAAATACAAAAGTGAACACGAATTCTAGAAAGTAGGAAGCAGACAATCTTGAAAAGAGGATCTTCTATAAAACCACTGGATCAATTTCTGTAAGTCAGTGACATAAGAAGAAAGAGAAGGAAGAGGTGGCTGAAGGTGACAATACACAGTTCTTAAGGATGGTACTGGAGAAGCAGCTGGTTTGTTCAGTGTCTTACCACATATTGCTCCTTAATTAGATATGGCCAAAAACTTGGTAATAATTGAACGGGTGGACACTATCTTAACAAGCTAATTCAAGATAACAAATAAAGAAACAACTGATACCACGTGCCTCCTGGTATAAGGTTTTGGAAGACTATAGCATCACTTAAGTATTTTTGCCAACAATAATGCGTACCCTGAATTTCTTCATGAAGGAACATCAGACAAACTCAAATTGAGAGACGTCATTCTACAAAGCATCCAGTCTTATCAAAGCAGTCAATATAGAGATAAACAGGGCAAAGTTAAAGATTTATTGCAAATATACATGGATTAAAGTAGCACGTTAGCCAAATATGTTCTGCGATATTGAATTCAATCCTGTCATAGAAAAAAATTAAGACATATTAAGAAAATTAAAAACATCACGTGTATTTTAGATTATATAACAGTATTGCATTAAAGTAACATTTCTTATTTGATTTATTGATTTATTGTAGAGAAGAAGTCTCACCAAGTCGCCCAGGCTGGTCTTGAACCTCTAGGACTCAGGCAATCGTCTCACCTCTGCTCCCAAAGTGATAGAATTACAGGCTTGAGCCACTATGCCCATCTAAAGTAACATTTCTTAAGGTTGATAACTGTACTGTAGCTATGTAACAGAAGATTTTGTTAAGAATTACATACAGAGATATTTAGGTATAAAGAAATAGGATGTCTCCAAATCTCCAAATGATTCAGAAATATGCCCATACATAGAGATATAGATGGACAGATGAAAGATGTTTCAAAGTGGTACAAAATGTAATCAGTAGGTGGTAAATCTGTGTACAGGGCATGTTGGAGTCCCCTGCAGTATTTAATACTTTTCTGTGAGTTCTCAACAAGTTTTAAATTACATCAAAATAAAAAGTTCCCAAAGGAAAAAAAGAGAAATATTTTAGAAACAAAGCAGTAGAATATAATGTAAAGATCTCCTCGGAGCCTCGGTTTCACAGAAAAGAAAATGGGAAAAAAATTTCTCATGAAACAATCAAGAAAATGGGATTAGACAAAGTATATATCAAAAAATTAAAAATAAGCATTAGATGTGAAAACAGCATTGAAATTTTATCATAATGTTTATAGTTTCTAGTAATGCACACTGAACTATGTTTGAATTAAGTCTCAAGATGTAGAAGCTTTGCTTTAAAATGTTCCAGGGATAAAAAGCAATAATCATTGAAAACCCAGATGAGGTCAAACCTTGATGCTCACTGGTCTGGGGAATCGGTATCATTTCTTGCATTCATTTTCTATTAGCGTTTTTTTTTTTTCTCCAGCAAACATTTAAAAAAGAAATTCAGAAGAAAGAAAAGAAAGCTCCACTTAGGTAGCTCCGCTCTATTTGGTCAGCTAACACAAGCTTGGCATTTTCTGGGAGTCACATGTTCCTCAGCACGGTCTTGTCAGGTCTTTATTTTCCAACAAAAGTGGGTAAAACTCAAGTTAATACGAGGAATTTTCTTTACCTGTAAGTTAGTAGTTAGTGCTTTCTTCAAACACGGTTTTATACACTACCCACAACATTTTCTTACTCTTTTTTTTTGAGTCTAGAGGAAACGCCTCTGCCTCTCAAAAATGCAGTGGCTCAGCCGCAGCCACAAGCTCCTTCTTCTCAAATGATTAAATCCCACTTGGAAGTTCAGGGAAAAGAATCCAGATTCTAAGCCTTTTTAAAAAAAGGTCCCAAACAGGAGCAAGTGGAATTTGAAAGTCAAGGAAACATTAACAAGAAGGTTAAGTTTATTTGTTCTTGAGGGGAGGAGTGAGTAATGGAAGTGGAGGGTTATGGACTGTAGAGAGTCTGCTGGAGGAAAAATGGGATGGAAGAAAAGGAGAGATTCTAGACAGGAAGAAACATCCCTTCAAACCTTACATTTGTGAGAGGTGTCTCTCCTCTCATGCTGGTAAGACCCCAGGGAAACAAGTTAGATGAAGCTGCCATTCTCCGTCCTTCTGACCAGTTCTGCTCAGCTTTCATCGTGTGTCCAGGAGAAAGTAGTTTGTTTGTTAATTAATTAATTATTTGGTTTAGTGCTTAGCTTCGTACAACAGGTGAAAACTAGAACAGTTGAGGCTTCACAGTAAACAGACGGTGTCAAGAATTCCCACAGAGTACCCACGTGCCCCAAGCAGCTTACCCTGCCATCAACATCCCACATGGTGTGGTACGTGTTACAATTGACGGCATGACACGGACACCGGACTGTTGATCAAAGTGCATGCTTACATCAGGGTATCCTCTTTGTGTTGTACGCTCCGTGGCTTTTGACAAATGACATGTATCCATTTGTTATCGTACTATAAGACTTTCTCTGCCCAAACCATATCCTGTATGCTACTTCCTTCCTCTAAACTCTGGGAGGCTCTGGTCTTTCTAACCTCGGCATGGTCGTGCCTTTTCCGGAATGTCAGATGTCACACGGTTGAACTCGTCTAGTGTGTAATCTTTTCAGATTGACTTCTTGTACTTTGTAATAGGCATCTAGAATTCCTCTGTGTTTTTTGTTGTCTTGATAGCTCCTATTTTTAGCAAAAATAGTATTACATTGCAGAGAAGTATCAAATTTTATTTATTCACTCACCCATTGAAGGGCCTCTTGGTGCCTTTTAAGTTTTGGCAATTGTAAATAAAGCTACTATTAACACCACGATTAACATCTGTGTGCAGGTTTCTGTGTAGACATATATTTTCACCTTACTTGGGTACATTCCAAAGATTGGGAATTCTAGATTATACAGTAAAAGTACATTTAGATTTGTAAGAAACTGCCTTCCGAAGCAGCTTACCATGCTGCATTCCCATAAGCAATGGGTGAGATTTTCTCTTGCTGCACAACCTTGACAGCACTTGATATTGTCAGTGTTTTTTATTTTAGCCTTTATAATATATATTTGTAGTGGTTTCTTATTCTTGCTTTAATTTGCTATTTCTTAATGACATGATATCGAGCATCTTTTCATGTGTCTATTCGCTATGTATTTTTATACTCATTGATGTCTATCCTAATCTTTTGCCCATTTTAATTTAATTTTCATTTTCTCATTTCATTTTAAAAATGTTATTTTTATAGTTTACATAGCAACCTTTTACCAGATATGCCTTTTGCAGATGTTTTTCTCAGCGGAAGTTTTAAATTTTTGTTAACTTCAACTCGTTAATTCTTTCTTTCATGAAATTGTATCTTTATTGTTGTATCAAAAAAGTCACTCCCAAACTCATGGTCACCTAGATTTTCTCCTGCACTAACTTATAGAATTACTATACTTTTGTATTTTTCATATAGGTCTATGATGCATTTTGAGTCAATTTTTGTGAAGGTGTAAGTAAGGTCTGTGTCTAGATCCTTTTTCTGTAGATGGATGTCCATTTGCTCTAGCACCATCAATTTAAAGTAGTTTTCCATTAAATTGTCTTTGTCCCTTTGTCAAATACCAGTTGACTATATTCACGTGGAAGTACTCTTTGCTTATTTGATGAAGAGAGACAGTATCAACTCTCTTTGGGGCATTATTAATTTGAGAGTATTCAAACCTGGCAGACATTCCTACAATCACCCAACACTACTATTTCAAGTGTTCCTTGGATTGTTTTGCTCGAAACATTCCCTCTTTACGTGCCCTGTGTTAACTAGAAACATCATCTCTGGGTAAATGAGTGCAAATCATAGAATTTTAGGTACTAAAAACAACCAATGGAAAATATTATGTGTATATATTTAGACAAGTAGGCCACCGTATTTCAGTCAAAACAGCAAAAGAAGTTATACTGTATTCAATTGGAAATAAAGGCATCCAACAATTTTACTGAGTTAATCCCAAGCTAGTACTAACAAGAATCGACCTGGAAGAATCTGATTTCTGTTCCATCTTCAAGGAAGAGGGTCTTATTCTCTTACAATTCTCTTAAAACTTCCCCTAATTAATTACATTAATTTCCCCTTTTTCTTTTTAGCCCCAAATCCATCTTGTTCTATTTCTGTGGCAAGAATGTGACCACCAAAGAAAGTACAGGATGCAGATGTATAGCACTCAGCTATCTTCACACAAAGATGCAAGCAGTCCAGAGCAGAGGATATAGGAAGGAAAAAACCCAAAAAAAACACTGTCACTAAAATCTGATAATAACAACATACTCAAGGATTGTATGAGGGGGAACCCCCCAAAACTTATAATTATTTGTTGGAGGGTAATACTAGGTAAGTGTTCTAGGAACCCACTCGCATCAGTGTACCAGTTAGCCTTGTGGTGAGAGACTGTGTTAGGCTTCAGTGAATTCTTTTTTGGGGGAGGGAATTCTTTTAACACATTTGCCCATTTCATGATGGGTTATTTAGGAGAGCACCTGCCACAGCACTGAGTGTTCAGCGGTTTTTGACCAAAAAATTGGCCTGACCTCTATGCCCTACCCTCCCTATTCACCTGATCGTGCCCCAGGTGACTGTGGTTTTGTTTTCCTGCATGAAACAAACCCCCAAAGGGAAACATTTTGCAGGTGTGGAAGAGGTGAAACAAAAAATGGAAGAAGCATCCAAATTGACAAGTTCAAAAACCGTTCTGAGAAGTGGAAAAAGCGTCGCGATAGGTGTATTGCATTCAGTGGGGAGTACTTTGAAGGTGACTGAAGTTTAAAACATGTAAGAATAAATACACAATTTGTAATAAATAAATTCTGCTTTTTGGGGGTCCTCTCTCATACTTGGATGAAGGTGGAAGACTAATAACTAACAATAACATCACGGGAATAAGATGTAAATACTCCATATCAAGTAGACCATGCTAGGATAAAAACCAATTATGAAAAGAGAGAATACCTAAGCCACAATAAAATATGAACTCAACCATACCTTTTAGTTTCCTGGAGGGAAGACTGTGTGATCATAACGAAACCCACTGTATGATCGCCATATGTTTTGCCCAGAAATACTTTGACCTCTGTTTTGTTCTCACTTGAGAAATGTGGCTTTTTTCCCCAAAAGTTAGTCATTTTCACGCATTCAAAAGAAATCTACAAATGCTGCCATGCATCAATATCTCATCTAGATGAGTTTTCCTATTTAAATAAACATTCCGCTGCTTAGGTTGTATCAAATCACATGAACGCCTTCTTTATATTTTTTTTAGATTAGAAAATATACTTTATTTAAAAAGTGAATTAGAGAGAGAGAAAGAACGAGGAGATTCACCTTCCCAAGGTAGGGAATGGGGCTAAAGCCAGGAAACATGGCAACAGCCAAAGCTCAAAGGACACATGGCCACACCAGAGTCTAGTAGGGCAATGGCCACGAACAGTTTCCTACTTACCTGAGCTGTAAAGGGTTGCCATGTGTGGATTCAGAACTTGTACTGTAGTCAGCTTTGTTAGACTCTTGCATCTTTCATTTATTGCATTTCTTTCAGTGAGCAGTTGCCTGAGCTTTCTAAACCTCCATTTCTTCTCTTCATGTTATTAATATGACCTAAATCACAGGATAATCAATAAGATAGTGTGTGTAAAGTTACTAACACCTCATTTTCCTACAGTGATATATGCCAGCTATATAGCGACCCTTTGTCATGATTAGTAGTAGTGTTGCTGTTAAGGATTTCTTACAAAGCTGGCCTGCAGCTAGTCAAACTCACATCAGGATTTTCTTTACAAATTTTCCTATGTCTATGTAAATTTAGCTGCATTCTTTAATGCTCTGATGGCTTAAAGTGTTAGGTTCTGGTGAAAAACTTGGCAAATTTTCACCTTCAAGTGGAGTCAGTCGTCTTGCCCCAAATTGTATTCCCAGATGTATCAGTGTGTCAAAAGGATTACAATTTTGGGTGGGGGAAGACATCTCTCCTCTTTAGCTTTCTGCTCACAGCACCACCGTACAGAGACAGGAGGACAAGAATGCTCTCAGGAAAGATGAGGGTGGATGAATACGGCCAATAATCATTCTTCTGTTTTGATTTTCTTATCTCTGGTATAGAATATGATAATCACAAAAACCCGAAGCTCTATTTTGTTGCAGATAAAAATTCTTGATGTTTTACCTATTTCTATATATTTAAATACCTAAAGATCCTCATATTTATTAAAAAAAAAATCTGGGAACACGATTGTAAAGTAAAAGCGTATGTTATCCTGAGTCTAAACTGAATACTTATATTCGATATTAAAAGGAAAATAGTTGAGTTTTATGTGTCAGATTGACTGGGCCATTGGAGTGCCCAGATATTTGGGTAAACATTATTCAGGGTGTGTCCATGAGGGTGTTTCTGGATGAGGCTGACATGAGGATTGGCAGACAGAGTAAAGCAGATTGCCCGCTACAGCGTGGCGGACCTCGCGCAATCCACTGGCGGCCTGCGGAGAACCAAACAGCTGAGTGAAAGAGAATTCACTCTCTCTACTTGACTGTCTTGGAGCTAGAACATCAGTCTTCTCTTGACTTTGCTTTGCGACTCGAACAGAAACTTACATCATCAATTCTCCTGGTTCTCAGGCCTTCCTGTTAGGACAGAATCCATACCGTTGGCTCTGCAGCTTGCCAACTACAGATCTCGAGATTTCTCACACTCCAGAAGTGCGTAAGCCAAGTTAACTGAATCCTTACAACAAATCTCCTTATATCAATACACAAAGATAGATATGAATATGTATGCATATATACATGTGTGTGTGTGTGTGTGTGTGTGTGTGTGTGTGTGTGTGTGTGTGTGTGTGTAATCCTACTGTTTCTGGTTCACTGGAGAAAACAGACTAATTCTATCTATATGTCTGTCAGTCTACCTGTATATCCAGGTTAACTGAGATGTGCAAAGTGCAGAATATAAAAATAAATTCATGGAAATCTATCTCAAGATCACAGCTGAATAGAGACGGCGGTCACTAATAAATAGTAAAATAAGAACAGTCCTTGTGGTGCTTCCAAAGAACGGTCACAGGATCCACTTTGTGCTTTCAAAAAGCTTCCTGTGAGGGTGGTGCTTGGGTTGGCTCTAGCAGGAAGTGTCTCAAGTCAAACGTTCCGCACGCTTCCAGGCAATGAGGTGTAGAGCGGGGTGACACACCGAGGAAATGACAAGTTGTTGTGCGTTGGCCTATCATTCAGAAACACACTGACAGTGGAAACTGCAGAGAAGGTAAGTTACGGATCTCAGGGGCCCTTTTATGCTGTGCTGCGGTGCTTGGACACCTTTCTCCTGGGTGATGAGTAGCCACTGGTTTCGTTTTAATCAGCAGAGTGACAAAATCGATTTGTTCCTGAGAACAATTGCTCTGTCAGAAGTATAAAAAATAGAGCAGAGTGACAAGGGGGAAGAGTTCACACTTTTCCTCCCCTTTCCTCAAATCTATTTATCTTCTTGCTGTCCCAAAGGCTTTTGAAGAAAACAAAATGGACAGGTAGATCCTGTAAGTGTAATATTTTCACGATTTCAAATTTTTCATAATTTCAAATTTGTCTACAGTGTTAATTGCAATAACTTTTTATCTAAAGGAAATGCCCTTTGAAAATTGTTCCGGACTACCATTGTTTTAACCGAGAAGCATACATCCTTGGCTTCTCCAAGTATGACAAAAAGATAATTCCAAATTGGAACCCAAATTCAATAAGCTGATATGGGACATTTGGGAAATACTGCGTTCATAGTGCAACATTTATAGAAATAATCCCTCGTTTGTGTGTATGTGTGTTTGAGGCACCTCTCCTGAAAGCTACGGTTTTAAATGAACAGGAACCAGAATCCTTGACTTCAAAAAACAATTTAATAAAGATGAAACACTGGTGGAAAATGGAGATCGTGGGATTAGTTTTAACCATTTGTGTTTCAAGCTAGTTCCCACAAGGTTGTGCCTTATTCTGAAAACGTAGAAAGGCATTTATGCAATAATAAGTAGGTAAGTAACAACAAAAATATTCAGATGAGATTAAAAAAAAAAACTCCCAATGTTTTGAAACATTCTTGAAAGCTTCATTCTATGTGGTCTTTCAAAGGCTCCCTGGGAAATGGCTTGCCTTCCATCTAAATCAGGGTCCAGGTGTACAAGGTGAACCCAAGAGGAGTGTAGTTTGAGAGGTGTGTCTTCTTGCAATGGGTCCAAGGGTGCCTCTCTTACTTGTTGTCAACCTTGTCTTTTCTTCTAGCCCCTTGATTCGTCTTCTGAAGCATGCCAGAGCTTTGAGGTGGTACTTGAGGCAGAGAGGGACAACGTTTTGTACTCTCCATTGAACTAAAAATGGTCATTCTCTGTCTTTTGAGTAGTATACATTTAATCACAACCTTCACATGTGCTCAACAGTCACACTTGAATCTTGTCAGAGATAAGAGAGGTTGCTCAGCCCTTGAGCGTTGAACTTTGGGTTCAGTGGAGAGAGTATGCAGTTCACTTCTCTCAGTAAATTACCCATGGGGAAAACACATTTCTTTATAAACAGTTAAGTCTGGGTCATCTACGAAAACACCTGAGAAACTCTCTCTTCGTATCTTTGACCATAGGTGTTTCCACAGGGAAAAGGTAGGATCATGTTTTGCATGACATTTAACGAGGTTGAGTTTACCTCATTTAACATTTCCTCCCCACGCTTTGTGTGTGCGTGTGAGAAGTTGCTCAGTAGACCAAAGGAAAACAAAACAACTGCACAGTCATGAGCACAAAACAGAAACCTATTTGTATATGAGCTGCAGAAAAAAAACCCTCATTTCTAGTTCCGGAGCCTTTCCCTGCTTGTTAAATCCTCGGTATTTATTCATCTCTTTAAGTTCTTACAAAAGCAATATATTGAGCACGTTTTTGATGATGGCAGTCTACAGCAAAGAGACAGGAGAAAATGAGGCAATGCAGGAAGATTTTTCTTGCTGAGCCCCTCGGTTGCTTTGTATTGTCATTTTTTCCAAGACTGGGGTGTACATCAGGTCTCTTGAAAACGTAACTTCGTGTCATCAGCAATGTGGCTGACAGCCTGAGCTGTGAATGGCCTTCTCCGAGCTTGCTTAGCATGGTGGCCCTCAACCATTTTATGTCTGCACTCCATTTACATGTTCAGCAGTATTTGATCAGTCATGTTTTGTACTTTGCATTGCCCTGCAGGTTGCAGAGCTGGCCAGGTTACACACCTAGCAGAGGCGCAATGTGTGCTGGAATTCAGACATCCTGACTTCTCAGCTAGTCATCTCTTCCATGATAATGCACCACTTCCTGACATTTGTAGACCCTGCAGAAAGGGCTTGGTAAAGGAAAGCTCCCTGGATCTGACTGGTTGGACGATGCTTTGAACACACAAAGCTTTCATTCTCTAAAGTATTGATTGCTCAATGCCTCAGTTTCATGGAGGGCAGTTACCAACTCAGTTAATGACTGGTAACAGTGAGGTAAAGACCAATGACTGTTCACAATGAACATTTGAGCAAGAGTTGTTAGTGCCTATGATCCTTTCTGACAAGCACAGTAAGGAGACAGAAAACATTTAGAAGTGTCTAAACAAGGTCATAATGGGGAAAAAGATCTTGCTGAAACTTTGCAATGGAAACTATAATGATGTCTTTCCTGGAATCAACAAATATAGATCTATAACTATTAATCCTAACTTCTGATTATTGAAAATAGCATTCAAAATGAGTACTCCTGGTTTTCAGATTTGGTTTTATAACTGCAAGCTAGCATCCTTCTAATTACATCTTAATTTAGGTTAGATGGGTCAGAAGGGAATGCAAATGTGTCATGAATTTCTTAGCATTAATTTTATCTAATTTTAATTAAAAAATAAGACCAGTTCTAGGAACATAGAAAGGTGTTACAAAATGAAAATAAAATGAAATTGGAATACTCTCAAATATCATTTATCTAAACAGTGACATGTCAAAACATTTAAAAATCTCTAGGTTAGCCTCTTACTTGACTACAAATTACTTCCACAGTTTTCCTATTAATTTTGTATTTCTTTCCTCTTTTGCATGTGTCCTTCCTTTATCTACCTGGTCACCTTTGTTGCACAGTGTGTGCTGAGAGAGGGATACACACCAGGTAATGGACTGTGCATCTTATATCTTGTGGCAGAGGTAAACACCAAAGATTCTTTTTTTTTCCTCTTTACTATTGAGATGCAGGGTGCAAGTTAAGATTAGATACATGAGCAGTCTACGTGCAGCTGAGTTGGGCCTCCAACTTGCCCTCACTTCCCCTGGTTTAGGATCAGGTGTCCTTTGTGATGTCACAAGCCCTACCCCCTCCCGGGCCGTGCCCCAGGATGACTGACCCTCCCTTGAAACATCGTGCTAAACGGTCAGGACCCACTTGTGAGTGAGAACATGTGGTATTCAGTTCCCTATTTCTGTGATAGATCACTCTGTAAGAGGAACTCTAAATCCATTCAGATCGCCGTGAAGCCCATAATTTGTGTCGTCCTGTATGGCTGCGTGTGACTCTATCGTGTATATATACCACATTTTCTTTATCCAGTCCACTTTCGATGGGTAGCATGGTTGTGGATAACGCTGCAATAAACAGGCGTGGGCAGGTGTCTCTTTTGTAGAACGGTTTATGTTCCTCCAGGCACATTTCCAGAAGGGGGTTGCGGAGTCATACGGACGCCTCACTCATCATCAGAGAAACGCAAATTAAAACCACATTGAGAAACCACCTGACTTCAGTAGGGACGGCCACCATCAATACATAAAATAACGGCAGATGCTGGTGCGGGTGCAGAGAAAAGGGAACACTGTTGGTGGAAGTGCAAATTAGTCCAACCTCCACAGAAAGCGGTATGGCGACTTTTGAAAGATCACCCAAGATTCCTATTTCCAGTCCACAGCAATCTCTTAGCAGGCACTCCATCCCTCAGCACCCTTGCATCGTCTAGGCAGCGTCATGTGACGATTTCTGGCAATGGAACATGAACAGAATCTGTGTACAGCAGTTCTGGGTCCAAGTGTTTATATATCTGGTGTTTCTTCCTCTGTTCTCGTCTTCCTTCATATAAAATGTGGTTGTGATGGGATGGAAGTGACTTTCACAAGATAAAAGTAGCCTGGATCCTGAATTACTACTTAGGAGGGAAGCTTCCCGTCAGGAATGTCCATGTTGGACTTTATGCCAATGAACAATACATTCATATCACGTTAAGTGGTTTAGATTCGTTTTCATTCTGTCTTTGCTGTTTTGTTAAAGGAGTTAGCACATCTTGTTTAATACCTATGTGTGATCCTTAAAATAGAACCCAAATCAGGTACAATTATATTTCCATTTTATAAATAAATTTAACCCAGAAAACTAAAATGTGTCCACCAGCTAGGAAATGGGAAGGGCTGTATTGAACTAAGAGTCGAGAAAGTATACAGGCCATGTGTTTCACCAAGATTGACACTTAAATGGTAAAGAGATCTCTACCTCAGAGGAGAATTCATCATTCAATGAAATTCCAGGCAGTAAAAAAAAAAAAAAAAAAAAAAAAAAAGCCATAACAGAAGGTGGTATACTTGAGGGCTGATTAGATTATATTACTTCTCACATATTTTCATTCCTCCTTGCATCCTTGCCAGGCTTCAAAGTAAACAGAGAATATTCCTTGAGTCATTCATTTTGGCTTTGGCCACATAACTTGCTTTTGTGAGGAAATGAGTAGGAAGTAATGCTGAACCCGTTAGGGGAAAGAGCTTCAATAAGGTGTGATTGTTTCTGTGTCGCTTAAATTTTGTGCCTGCGCATAAGAAAATCATAGGGAGTGTTTGTTCTGTGCACCATGGTTACTCATGAAAAGATACATGGGGCAGATTTAAAGCTAGTCCAGCCAAGTCCAGCCGAATCAGTCTAAAACCAGTCTAAACTCAGCTACATTCACCTGAGCCTTAAATAACCCACATTGGTGTGAAAGTTTCATGTTCTAAAATGTTGAGGTTTGCTGTTACCTGGTGATATATTCTTTCTTTCAAAAAAAAATTTATTTTAAAGATGTGGGGTACAATTTGGGATTAGGTGGATAATTAGTCACTGTACAGGTAAAATTTGGGCCTCCCTTTGGCCCCCACTTCACCTGGTTTGAGATCAGGTACCCTTATCGGTGTTATGTGCTCACTCCTTCCTCCCCTGACAGTGTCCCACTACTGCCAGTTCCTTTCTTATAGTATTATAGTAAATGTTCAGGGTCCGTTTATGAGTGAGAACATGTGGTACTCAATTCTTTGTTTCTGTGCTAGGTCACTGAGCATTAGAGTCTCTAAATCCATCCAAGTTGCTGCCACAGGCAAAGATTCAACTCAATACCCATTCAATTACCAGCATCATTTTTCTAAGACCTAGAAACAATACAGAAATTCGTATGGAAACATAAATGACTACAAATAGCCAAGACAATCCTTAGCAAAAGAGACAAAGTGGGAGGCATCACCCACCCATTCTAGACCTTAAACTTTACTATGAGATGACAATAATCAAAACAGTCTGGTATTGGTACAAGAACAGGCAAATAGGCCACTGGAACAGGATAGAGATTCCAGAAGCAAAACCTCAATTTCTCAACCAATTCATCTTTGACAAAGCCTCCACCAAAGACCACTGAGGAGAGGAAAACCTGTTTAGTAAATGGTGCTTGGAAAACTGGCTGACTACGTGCAAAAGAATGAAACAGGACCCTTACCTGTCACCATACACAAAAACAACTCTAAATGGATCAAAGACCTAAATGTAAAACCTTGAACTAGAAGAATCTTAGAAACGCAGGAGACACCCTTATGGAAATTGGAACTGGCAACCTAATCCTGATCAAAACTCCAGATGCCCATGCCATCAGAGATAAGGTAGACGAGTGGGACCTCATCAAACTTAAATGGCAAGTTAAGGTTAGATTGTGATTGACTTTATATTGGCCATACCCAGCAGAGAGTCATTGGAATGCCATGAGCGTGTACTCCATTTTGATTCACTGATATCAAAATAGTTTATCCTCTGACCATGGTAAAATTAAAAAATAATAACAGAGAGCTTTCTGAAGGAGGCAGCCTGGCATCAGAAAGGTGGCAAACAAACCATGGCGTCCACAAGTCTTGTGTCAGGTGTATTAGACTTTGTTTATGCTTCACCCCAGATCGGCCCACTTACCTTGATTTCCGACCACAATAGCCCTACACTGACCTGTCCTATTGTTGCTTTCTTGGTTATTGCTTTCTTGGGCCCTGGTTGCTACTGCTTTTTTGGATTGTTAATGTTTTTATTTGAAATATGTGGGGTACAATTCAGGGTTAGGCATACAAATGTTCATTATGTTCTTGAACATATGAGATGTACCCCCCTCCCCTGGCAGATTCCCACTTCTGCTCATCCCGCCTCCCCTCCCCACTGCAGTTTCCCGCTAAAGCCATGACTACCGCAGTCCAGGAAACACCATGAGGAGTGTTCCAGGTCAAGGGAGAGTGCTTCGCCTTCTCACGAGTGTTCACAGTTGCTCAGGCCTTTCCTTTAGCCACCTCGGGATGTGGGTGAAACAAACTGGAAGTTCAGGGAAATAAATGGCCCACAAGGCAGATGCTTATCAGAGAGAAATGGGCGACAAGAGCGGGGAGAGACAGGAAAAGAAATTTCTCCTTGTTCTGAGACACAGCGGTACATATTGCTTCTCTGAAAACATCCCATGAGACGCTGAAATTGTGTGCTGAGGCCAGCCAAGAAAAACACCCACTCTTATTTGTTGTTCTTTCTCCTTGATAACTTCTCAGAAAAGTTGTGTGCAGACTTGTATTCTCTCTTTCTTTTCTTTTGTCCCCAAGGAGCCTAGACAAATATAGCAAGCTAACATAAACAGGATGGGTTTCTGGCCTGCAGGCCAGAGAACTGTGCTCACTCACCGAAATATGATCTTACGTTATGAGACCCATGTTGGAGTCCAAGTTCATCCAGTTATGATGTCAGTGATCTTGGATAATGCCCTTAAACCTTCTAAGTCTCAGTCTCCTTTTCTGTCAAGGTATCGATCCTTGGTCATAGAGGTGCTTGTAAAATAACGTGGGCTAATATGTACAGAATTATTATTAAAAAGCACTGCCCAAATTCTGATAGTGTCAAAATACTCCTTGCACAGAGATACTGGACAACAGAGAAAAGTTTGGTAAATGAACATATGATTTGGAATGTGACTATGTGAATTGAGGACAGTTGCTTTGGAAAGAAAAAATTGATACTCATTAAGTTGTTAGAATATTACAGATCTTTCTCAACGCTCTTGTCATATACTTACATATCTAAAACATACAGTCGACTTACGAGCGAGGCATGGGCACTGAGGAACAGAAGTGCTGAGCACGTATCTGCAAGTCATCCTCTGGAAAGGTTGAATCCAGGACTCAAATCCAATATGTGTCTGTAATCACTGGTTAAACTGCCACACGTAGTTTGAGAAAATTTTCAGGAGTTTCAATAGTACCAAAACCTAAGTGAAGTGGCTATATAGAAAGGCTATCTCCGTACTTTGTGTTTGGAATAACGATTGATCCTTGTTTGAAATCCCACTTTATCACATATACTGACGCCACCATTCGTCACATCTTTCTTCCTGGGATACACTGCTTAGAAGAGGACAAAGAGCTCTCTCTGACAGATTTCTGTGAAAAGATTCTTACAAGAAAGAGGAGTAAAAGGTAGAACATATTTCATTGCTTGATATTTTGAGGCTGTATTTATTCAAGACCACGAACACTTTGGATCAGTTCTTAGTTACCTGTAATATATACTTATATGCTTATAATTTATTGTTTGTTTGCTTTTTTGAGTTGGAGTCTCACTCTGTCGCCCAGACTGGAGTATAGTGGCATGCTCCCGGCCACTGCAGCCTCGACCTGCTGGGCTCCGACGATCCTTCTGCCTCAGCCGTCCAAGTAGCTGGAACCACAGGCGCGTGCGACCATGCCTGGCAAATTTTTGATTTATTGTAGAGACGAGGTCTCGCCAGGTTGTCCGGGTGGGTATCGAACCGGTGGGCTCAGGCAATCCACTAGCCTCGGCCTCCCAAAGTGCTGGGATTACAGGCTCAGCCACTGAGCCCAGCTATAAATTTTAAAATGTCACTAAATATTACTTAAGTATACAGGAAACTGATTCAATTTTAAACTTTTAACTACCGTGCCTACTTTTATTAATTAGCTCTATTAAAATTTGATTTCATATAATTCACCAATTTAAAATAGAGAATTTAATGGCCTTTGACAAATATATATAGTGCAACATGGTATAGAATATTTCCATTACCATTACCTCAACGTTTGACTTTGCAGTAAAATGAAAGAAAAGCCACATACTGGGACAAAAATGAGATAATACACTCGCACCCAGAATATATAACAGACTGAAACACCTCAACAACAAGGACAAATAACCCAACTAAAAAAACCCAGAAGATTAGAAGAGCTAAGCATATGCTTCTTCGAAGTATATATTATCCTTTTTTTCTAAAAGACGTGGAATTTTGGCTTAGTGAGAATTAATGACTTGTCCACATTTACATCTGGTAAGTGATGGAGTTGGGATTCAAACTCTCAGGTTGCCTGAGAGTCAAATCGGAGTTAAAGTAAGAAGGAGGAAAGGAAGGAGAAGAGAGAAGGAGAGGGATAGGAGGTGAGCAGAGAGAGGAAAGAGAGCCAAAAAGCCCGGTGTCATAAGTTGAAAGAGTTTTCTTCCCCGAAACCTGACAGTTGGTTCCAACCCCAGTGTCCCAAAGGACGACTGACTGAATCTGTAAATGAAAGCATGCAACTACATTTTTATGTCACTAGTACTTCTTATGTAAACCAGAGAGACAGTGTCTATTTCAATTTTGCCAGACAAAGGTCATGTCATCTTCTCATTTCACTTTGCACAGGGATTAAAAAGCTAATGTAATCACATAAATAAAGAGGCAAATATTTCTGATGGTGATGATTTGGGTTGGGAGAGTCTAGGGATGGATACTGAGCAAACAAAGGAGAATTCCAGTAATCTTCAAGTAGTCTTCCTTTTTTATCTAAGATTATCAGTTGGAGAAACCCAAAGAATCTTTAAATATAACAACCAAAGAACAAACAAACCAACAAAAACGAACTTGCAATGTGAAATTAAGGGGGAAAAATGTATATATATGCTAATGAAACAAAGAGTGAAAATGAAGCTACGAATGTGTTTGTAAAGTGAGAAGTGTGGTTCAGCTTTTTGTGTGTGTGGGGGGGTGATGGTTATTATTGTTTAAAGGTGTTAATGGAGCATTAGTAGATCACTCAAAAAGCTGCAAAACATTTTACAAGTCATAGCAGCTAGTCATTGTGTGTATGTGAACAGAAATGTCCAATGATTGCAACAAGAACGTGCAACTGCAGCCTTATATGGCCTTTTAATGAGCTGCTGCTTTAATTTGCAAGTTTTGAGCTGTGAATTTCTCAGAAAGAATGAATCAAACTCCTTAAAGAGAAAGGCCCTGAGATAAAAGCGTCAGCGGAGGGCCAAGTGCCAAGAGCCTCAAATCATCACAGCTGTTTCCAGCATCCTGTTACTGACTTTAAGACATGTTCACATTTAAGTTGTCTTTGCCCTCTAACCATAATATTAGCCAAAATGATAAAACAATTCCAGACTATGGACATAGTGAGACAGAGCTCACATGCTGCTTTCTCGTGCTGCGTCACACAAGTCTCTGAGATAAGAAAGGCAGTATTCTTGTTCCGATTTTACAGATTGAAAGAGATTTCTTCCTCAGAGTATGTGAACTTGCTGCTTCCTCCTTTTGAAAGCTCTTCCTTCAGACATATCAATGGCTAGCTTTCTCACTTTTGCTACATTTTCATGAAAATGTCGCCTTCTCATGGAGACCCTCTTAGGCCACCCTATTTAAAATTTCAAGATCTAACCTTTCAAAGCTCTTCATCCACCTCCCTTGCTATATTCACCCTTTCCCAGCATATACTGTTGTCTAGCGAAACGTTTTTTTAAACAGCTTGGTGATTCCTAAAAGATCTGAAAATCAACCTTCCATACAACCCTGCAATCCCCCTACTGGGAATATACCCGGAAGAAATCAGATCACTCTATGATAAAGCTACCTGCACACGTATTGAGACAGGAGCTAGCTAGAGAAAGGCTAGGCAGACTGACAGGCGAGTCCTCTGGTAACAATGTGGTAAACTCCCGGCAGGCCTCTCAGGCTCAGCGTTGGTAAACGAGCTCCCTGCAAGCTTCTCAAGCTAGAGCCAAGGTCCTCACTGCTGGGATTGAAAAGCAACCAATCAGAACAGCAACAGCTCACAACTAGTGCTAGCCAATCGGCTTGGACTTAGGGCTACATAAGCGCCAGGTTTTCGGCTCCCGACCAGCAACCCTTAGGGCTCCCTCCCACTACCGGAGCTTTTCTGTCCTCAATAAACCCTGCTTTCTCACTTTCTGGCTGTCCATGTCCCTCGTTCTTCCTGGGCATGAGATGAGAACCTTGACCCCGAAGAGCTGCAACCTGAAGAGCTGCAGAAGATCATTGGGGTCGAAAAGCCACGCACCCCAGAGGCTGGCTTGCCAGCCGAGGGAGCCAGCTGAACCAGGAGAGCAGCTGGAAGAAGGCGAGTCTCCCAAGCTGAGACATCCAGGGGGCTAGGCTTGCCAGCCCACCGAACCAGCAACACTCTCAGGGCTTGGCTTGCCAGCCCATTAGAGCCAACACCCTGGCGGCTAGGCTTGCCAACCCCCCCCAACCCCCATCACGACACTCAGGGCTTGGCTTACCAGCCCATTGGAGCTGACACTTGCGGGGCCAGGCTTACCAGTCTCTGCACGACCCTCTCTGGCGCTTGGCTGGCTGACCCATCGAGCCGACACTCTCGATGCCCAGGCTGACTCGAAAAATCCACATCAGTATGTTTATTGCAGCATTGTTCACAATAGCAAAAACATGGAACCAACTGTGCTGCCCATTGAAAGAGGACTGGATAAAAAAATATGTACACCACACGACGGAGTATTACACAGCCATAAAGAAGGACAAAATTATGCACGTCACAGCAACCTGGCTAGACTTAAGATCTATGATACTGAATGGCTTATCACTGAGACAAAGCACTGAGTATCACATGTTCTCACTTACAAGCAGACCTTGAACAATTACCGTAATGCTGTAAGAAAAGCATTGGAAGTAGTGGGAAACAGCCAGGGGAGGGTGTGGGGCATGACTGACAGTAGTGGTACTCTCCCAGGGGAGGAGGAGCACGCCTCATCAACAAAGGCAGCTGCGTCGTGGACATTTGTACGCCTAACCCTGAATCGTGCCCCACATCTTTAAAAATCAATCAATAAAATTGTTTTAATCTAAAAAAGGTTTTCCTTAATCTATCCTTCCTGTTGCTTCTCTCTGTGAGTCTATGTTTATGAAGACTAGGATTTGACAAAAACCATGCATGCGAATTGACATTATTTGAATGAATTTATCACAAAGTCATAGCTATGGGTGGTTAAGATAGAACGAAAACTTAGACGCCCTCTTTGTATGTTCAATTTTGTTTCTAAAATACATTCACAGAATGTTTACATGAAGAATGGGTGAAGAGTGGGGATGGTTCAAATGTGGTTAACATTCATCAAATTGAATCCTTTTCTTTAAAAATGAACAAAATATTCTCCTTTCGGCACATTTGAGTTCCTTGTGGGTTGTGCATGTTAGCCCTTTGCCAGATATAGAGTTGGCAAATATTTTTCCCCTTCTGTGGGCTGTCTCCCTGGTCACTTGATGGTTTCTTTGGCGTTGCAGAAGCTTTTCAGTTTGATGAGGTCCCTCTTGTCTATCTTATCTCTTATGGTTGGACATTGGGGTTTTGATCAGGAATTGGTTGCCTACTCCGATTTCCTTAAGAATGTCTCCTACGTTATCTAAGATTCTTATAGTTTGAGGTATTACATTTAGGTCTGTGATCCATTTAGAGTTGATTTTTGTGTATGGTGATAGGCAGAGGTCCTGTTTCACTCCTTTGTGTGTGGTCAGTTTTCTCAGCATCATTTACTGAATAGGTTCCCCTCTCCCCAGTGGTTGTTGGTGGAGGCTTTGCCAAAGATGAGTTGGTTGAGAAATTGAGGTTTTGCTTCTGGAATCTCTATCCTGTTCCATTGGTCTATAAACCTGTTCGTGTACTAATACCAGACTGTTTTGATTACTGTAGCCTTATAGTAAAGCTTAAAGTCTAGAAGTCTGATACCGCCCATTTTGTTTCTTTTGCTGAGGATTGTTTTGGTTATTCGTGGTCATTTATGTTTCCACATAAATTTCTGTATTGTCATTTCAAGATCTGAGAAGAATGGTGTTGGTAATTAAATGGGTATTGCATTGAATCTGTAGATTGCCAACAGCTCCATTAAAAACTGGGCAAAAGACATGAATAGACACTTCTCAAAAGAAGATACACAAGCACCCAGCAGATACATGAAAAAATACTCAGCCTCACTAATCATCAAAGAAATGCAAATCAAAATCACACTGAGATACCACCTAATTCCATAAGAATGGCCACCATTAATAAAACAAAAAACAACAGATGCTTGCAAGGATGCAGAGAAGAGGGAATGCTTCTACACTGCTGGTGGAAATGCAAACTAGTTCAGTCGCTATGGAAGCAGTGTGATGATTTCTAGAAGAACTAGAAATTGACCTTCCATATGACCCAGCAATCCCTCTACTGGAAATATATCCAGAGGAACTCAAATCATTCTACAAAAATGGATACCTGTGCACGCACGTTTGTCACAGTACTATTCACAATAGCAAAGCCATGGAACCAATCCTGCTGCCCATCGAAACGGGACTGGATAAAAAAAATGGTACCTATATATGATGGAATATTACACAGTCACAAAGAAGGACAAACATACGGACTCTGCAGCAACTTGGATGGATGTAGAGTCTGTAATACTCAGTGATCTATCACAGAAACAAAGAACTGAGTACCCCATGTTCTCACTCATAAGTGAACCCTGAACATTTACCATAATACTATAAGAAAGGGATTGGCAGTAGCGGGATACTGCCCCAGAGTGGGTGGGTGGGGGGTACCTGATCTCAAACCAGGCAAAGTGGGACCAAAGGGAGGCCCAGACTTTACCTGTATGGTGACCACTTGTATACCTCTTCCTGAATTGTACCCTGTATCTTTAAAATAAAAATTTTAAAATAAGAAAAAAATAAAACAAATAAAATAAGCATTCCACCACATTTTGACTCTCAGAAAGGAGTTTCTTGAATAGTAATAAGATTGTGAATATTTAGAATGTCTATTCTTGTCTGTTTTTGCTACTTCGCTTAAAAAACATATTGTCACATGGAAGAAGTTCATGTAGAAACAGGAAGGTGGGTTCTTTTTATGACTCTGCGAACTGTTGTCACCCAGAGGTTTTCTTTCTTTTCTGAACGTTAGTTTCTTCATCAAAATATCAGGAGGAATGGACAGAATTACTTTAAGCCCTCTTCCTGGTCTATATCAATGTTTCTCGTCAATATACAATTGTGTAATTATATGGAATGCAAAAGTCACAATAGATAACATTTTAAAGTTCTCCTCACATTTTTGTTGGTAGAAGTCCCCAAACACACATTCTATCAAAACTTACTTTAGTTGATAATCACCCTTTCACAAATTTTGTAAGCAAAGTATAATTTAAATAAGCTCCGTGAGGCTTATAGTTCTCTGCCTATAGTTCTCTGCTATTTAGATATTTTTTGCATAAAGTAAAATAAGAACTCAATCCTAGTTTCTGATCTTTGTAATCCCACTGAAGAATACACCTTTGCCAGGTTCTGGATTACAGAGCTCAGATGACAAAGGAAACAGGCAAGTTATTGCTAAATCAAAATTTATAGCATCTGAAATGGAATTTTACTCACAAGTAATAAGAGAACGAAAAATATCCTGATACCATAAAATGCTTGTGATAAACATTTCTGATGTACGTCAATACTCCTAACTCAGCACTTTGTTCAGCAAAGGCCTAGAGAAACCTAAATATGCCTTAGGCTTCTTCATCTTTTGTTTTGCATTGCTCTGTGAGTCTACAGTTTCTTGGGAAAAGTTCTCTTGTGATTTAGTACTACAGAACTTTTTCAGGTAAATTGAATAAGGGAACTTCAAGAGTATTTAATATAATGCAGGCAAATTTTTTAAAAGCCCTTATTATTGAGAAGAAATCATTTTAATGCTCTTTGGTCAGACTGACTGTCTACAATGATTGGCTTTGATGAAAAAAAATGCCTGGCTAATATCTTCAGTAGAGAAAAACCAGCAATTACATTATCCTTTGTTTAGCTCTCAAACAAATAAGCTAATAGCTTCTTATTTAGCTAACTGATTGTGCTTTGATTATAGGCCATTACTGGGCATTTTAAAATGAAAAAACAGTTTGCTTACATTTTTCCCATGAAAGTTTCAACTTCATACTAATGATTCAAGTTCAGTTCATTTTTTTTTAACATGCTAGAAACTTGAGGAAGAAATATGACTTATCTTAATCTAAATAGCAAGTGGTTATCCAACTGTATGATTAATATTATATTCGCTCAGAAAAGATCTTTACTTTCAAGGCAGAACAAAAGTTCAAACTAGTGATCTGAATCTGAATTCCAACCACAGTTAATAACGGAAAAAAACTTGAACTATCTCAGAAATTTAGTTTGTCAGTTTAGATTTCCTGAGAAGAGTCATGTAAATTCTTAGTTCTATATCAGTATTTATTAGTATGTAGCTGCAGTTCTTTAAATCGGTCAGAAAGAACATGGCTATGATTGGTTGAGACTTTGGTACGGATCAACAGTAGAGTGAATAAGTAGCAGCATATTCTCTGAGGTCGCTAGCCTAGTAAATAGCCCATGCAGGGCTGTGGGTTGTCATTGTCTGAGAGGAGAGAGATCCTGTCTAGTTGAGAGCAGACTGGCAGTACTGAGTCTTCTTTAAAGACAGCTGTCTAACCATGGACAAATTTTAGTTTTGATGGGCTTAGAAACAATTGTCATACCTCCAACTCTTGGGTTTGTTTTCAAACGAGAACAGTTTTATTGACTTATCCAGTTTTCTCTACTGTCAAAGCCACCTTGGGGCGTGACTTGGAGACAAAAAGAACTATAATCTCCCTCTCTGTGGTTGTCCTTTCTCCCCTATCTGGCCCCATATTCTGATGACTGTATCTCTATTGAACAAAAATAAGTAAAATGATACAATCAAGCCTCCATCGTGCTATCATTTGTATGTTATGACATTACACCATACAAGGGGTCATATGCGCTGTATTTTTTCTCACAGAAGATATTGGCATGTATTACTTTGCCTCTCATTTTGCATATAAGGAATTGGTGGCTCGGAGATGATTGAATTATTGATCAAATATCATAGAGCTGTGATTACCCAGCTTGAGTATGGAAACTAAATCTTCAAACACTTGATTTGTACTCCTTCTTAAGCACGCTGCTAAGTAAAGCATCTTCTAAGCAATGCACCCTTGAATATTATCCAGTATTTAAGCATTTGGATGATCCCCTAAAAGTGAAAAAGAAAGAAATATCATTTTAGAGACTACTAAGAATCAAAAAGAGCTGCAAAGAAATCTTGATTGGCTAGCCAGATGCAGAAGAATGAAACCAGATGTCTATCTCTCACCATATACAAAAAATTATTGAAGATGAATCAAAGAGTTAAATGTAAGAGCTGAAACTCTAAAAATCCTAGAAGAAAACCTGGGAAACACTCTTCTGGATATTGATGTAGGCAGATAATTTATGACAAAGACCCACAAGCAATTGCAACAAAAACTAAAATAGACAAATAGGACTTAATTAAAGTAAAAAGCTTCTGCACAGCAAAAGAAACAACCGACAGAGTGAATGGAAGATCTATTGGATGGGAGAAAATATTTACAAATTATGACTCAAAGGGCTAATATCCAGAATCTACAATACACTCAATCCAACACAGCACACACACACACACACACACACACACACACACACACACACACACAGCAGGCAAAGGACACAAATGGACACTTCTCAAAAGAAGACATGCAAGCTGCCGAAAAACATATGAATGAAACTTGCAACATCACTAATCACCAGAGACATGCAAATTAAAGCCACAGTGTGATCTCACCTCACACCAGACAGAATAGCTGTGATTTGTCTATCACAAGGAAGGGATCAGCAGACTTTGGACACTGCTAGGGAAGGGAGAAAGGGAAGAGGAAGGAAGGTGCAGGTCAACACATGGGGTTACCTGTTCCACTATCAGAGGGAGAGAGGGCCAGCTAGAGACCCAAATTCCACCTGCATGCAACCCACCTATGGAGTGAATCCTCACTTGTTCCTCACAACCCTAAAAGTAACAGAAAAAGAAAGTCAAAGAACAGTAGATGTTGGTGCGATTGCAGAAGAAAGGGCATGCTTGTCCTCTCTTGGTGGGATTGTAAACTAGTTCAACCTCTATGGAAAGTAGTATGGAGATTTCTCAAAGAGCTAAAAACTGAATTACCATTCACTCTTACTATCAGGCATCTACGAAACGAAAATAGATCAATATGCAAAAAGGATACCCGAACAATGACCATTTGTACACCCAACCCTGAATTGTACCCTGCATCTATAAAATAAATTAAAAGAAAGAAAAAAGGTACCTGTACTCGTATGTTCATTGCAGTGCTATTCGCGATAGCAAAATCATGGAACCAACATAAAAGCCCAATAACTGACAGGGTAAATAAAATGCAGTGCATGTATATCTTGGAATACTACATAGCCATTAAAAAGAGTGAAATCATACCCTTTGTAGCAACATAAATGGAGTTGGAGGTCATCCTAAGTGAAACGACTCAGAAACAGAAAACCAAACATCACATGTTCTCATTCATAGCAGGAGATGTGTTGCCACAAAGATGGAAATAATAGACACTTGAGGATGCCAATAGGGGAGAGATGTAAAGGGAGGAGTCAGGGTTCTGAAATTACCTACGGGGCACAATGTTCACCATTGGGCCACCTGAGACCCAATCCCCCTGTTATACAATATGTCCAGGGTGCGTGTGCACCCTCTGAATCTAAAATAGAAGTGAAAAAGAAAGAAAGAAAGAAACTTGGCTGGTAAAAGCAGTTAGTACTCTGTTGATGGAGCTCTAAAGAAAGAACAGAGAGATATTCAAGCAGACATGGGGATTCACAGACACAAAAGAGGACATTGAGGCAAAGTAATCAGAAAATCCTTCATGAAGACCATGGTACTTCCCCTTGAAAGATGGTGGGGATTTAGCATATGCAGATAAAGAATGCTAAGAGGAAGCCTACAAGTTATAAAGCGAAACAGATAAAATATGATTAGTGTTCAAATTAATGAAAGAATAAGAAGCCTGTAAAAGTGTTGTGAGATAAATAAAGAAACAGATATTAAATTTTGCATCAAGGCAACAGCATCGAGTTACCCAAAAAACACATTGATGAGTTTAGACATACTTTAGAAAGCAATAAGAAATGTTACCAAGCTGGGTTCGGTGGCTCAGCCTGTCATCCTGCGCTTTGGGAGGCTGAGGTGAGTGGATTGCTAGAGCCCGCGGGTTCGAGACCCACCTGAGCAACTTGGCGAGACCTCATCTCTACAATAAATCAAAATTAGCCAGGTGTGGTAGCGCACGCCAGTAGTTCCAGCTCCTCGGAAGGCTGAGGCGGCAGGATCGCTGGAGCCCAGCAGGTTGAGGCTGTGGTGGCCAGGAGCGGCCACTGCACTCCAGTCTGGGCGACAGAGTGAGACTCCAACTCAAAAAACAAAAAAAAGAAATGTTACCGATTTTTGATCTGAGTTTGATCGTACTTTATCAGATTTGGAACTGAAGCAGGGTTGCTGATCTGAAAAGAGTTTCAGAAAACATGAGACATGGGCAAGACAAGAGTGAGATTAGGTTCAGTGTAGAGCGTCAACCAGTCCAGATCCTGGGTCAATGATGCCTGACAGTCAGATGGCAACAGCCTTTTGCAGGTTGTAACTCAGGACATTGTGCATGCGGTGCTCAAGATGATTTGGTATATGTTCCATAGTGATGGGGTGTCTGACTGAGATTTACATTCAAGTCCAAGTTCTATTTTACATAGACTTTGATATTTCAGGTAGTTTCTTTACCATTTGTACAAAATGTGGACTGATTATTGATATTTATGCATATACACACAAGATATGCTTGGTGAACAATTCTGAGGCCCTCCTTAAACCTGAATGTGGGACTCAAAGCAGCTGAACAGACAGTACAAGATGTAGCCAATAACAATATTGCAGTGCTTCTTAAGTAGTTTCCAGTGTCGCTCAGAAGTTATCTAAATGATCAAAGGACAAAACCAGATCCATTAGTTCTGTTTTACGAATAAATGTTTCAATGATCTAACAAATAAAACAAATAAAATAATACAGTGTTTTCTTTTTTCAATTTTGGCAATAACCTGCCTCAATTTACCTATGTTCTATAAAATAACACAGAATGTCCAACTATCCAGTTTGGCCAGAACTGTACTGGTTTTGGCTTCCAAGAATTATATCCTGGGAAACCCATCATCCTGGGCAAATCAGGATGGCTGGTCACCCTAATATTTAACTACAGCTGGAATTAATTGGATTTTTCTATCTACCATAGGCCTGATAGCTTTGATTTTTAGTATTAAATAACCTATTACATACTCCAGCATTCTCAGATTGCTCCAATTGGAGACCTTAAATTCAAGTATTTTTCCCTACCTTTGAATGTTCAGTTTAGCCTCCTCCTGTGATAGCTAAGATTTAGGGTTTTTTAAGATCTATCAGCGATATGAAGTTAGTCTTCATTTTAACGTCCTCGATAGATTCTTGGAAACTGTGATTTTAAGTGAAACAACATATAAGGAAACCATTTTTTTCCCTCATCAACATTATTAGGAAACATCTTGAACAAAATTACTTTAAGGACCTGCTTTCATCGTTTTGAATAAAGTTGTGGTGTCTAAGCCCCTGTGACAGTGTTAAGAAAGGACTTACTGTGTGTCGGGTTTGTTGTTTTAAGCATGTATGTACACTACTCACATTGTATTATTTTTATTGATGGATCAATATAAGGAATGTGGTCTGCTTCTTTTTTTAAACAACATAGTAGAGTTTAGCAAACAGAATTCCACCCATGATTATCTATTATAGAGAAGAAAGTCTTCTTTGATTTTGTTGGGAAATAATTCAAAGTAATCAGTGTGTTAAAAGGTTAAATAAATCCAACATTGGGTACAAATGGCCTTTTCTGTGTAGTGCAGTGCTTTTGCCTGCATCTTAATGTGGAACAAACTGAAATTGTTATCAGTGAAGTAGTGTGACATCTGAAATGCAACTTGTTAGCCCAACTTGTTGGTGGGTTTTTGTGAAACAGTAGTAGATAATACAGTACGTGTTTTATGGTGCCATCATAATTTAGTTAATACTAATCATATTCTTTAAATATAGCCTGTTTAGAATTATATTTCTGGAAATAGTGTCTTGAATCACATCATTCGCTTGTTCAAATATAAAATCATTTCCTATGCAGTGTGAGTCTATGATCATTACCAATTTTACACAAATTATATTTATGTTGATTTGATGTGATGTCGTGTATAAATGGTAGCTGGAATAGATGCATCTGTAGTACTCTTTTTTATTTTTTATTTTTTTTGAGTTGGAGTCTCACTCAGTCGCCCAGACTGGAGTGCAGCGGCCGCTCCCGGCCACCGCAGCCTCGACCTGCTGGGCTCTGGCGATCCTTCCACCTCAGCCTTCTGAGTAGCCGGAATTACAGGCATGTGCTACCACGTCCGGCTAATTTTTTGATTTATTGTAGAGATGAGGTCTTGCCAAGTTGCCTAGTCAGGTCTCGAACCCGCTGGCTCAGGCAATCCACTCACCTCAGCCTCCCAAAGGTGCGCGATTTCAGGCTTGTAATCGCGCCAAGAGGCTTGTAGTACTCTTATATTTTACTTTTAGTTAAATGTAATGTCTCAAGTAGAAGTAAAAAGTAGAAAACTTTAAATAACACTCTGAAGAATCCAAAACAACAATAGTAACGGTGTCTGTTCTTTAGTGTTTAATGAGCTCAATGACTTTTTTGAGCTTACCAATAAGTCAGGACTCCATTTCATTTTCAGTTCCCCAAAGCTAACAAGTCAGATAATTCTACTTCTTGTTAGATGAATTATAGCATTTATTATTTGAAACAATTTTTATTTTTGTTATTTTTTTATTTTAAAGATGTGGGGTACAATTCAGGCTTAGGTCTACAAATGCTCGTTATCCAGGTACCCTTGATGGGGTGTGTTCCCCTCCCCTGGCAGTTTCCCACTACTGGCAATCCTTTTCTTACAGTATTACGATAATCATTCAAGGTCCGCTTATAAGTGAGAACATGTGATACTCAGTTCTTTGTTTCTGTGATAGATCACTCAGTATGGATGGACTTAGAATCAATTTTTATTTTTAAATCAAATTCATGTTAGTTAATGCCATTCAGAAAAAAAAGAGCCTCCATTCTCTAAGTGGAAAATCTTTCTTTAATGAGGTTAATTGAGCAGACAGTTGTATTCAATGATACATTTTTTTAAACTGACTAAACTCTACATAAACATTGCTATTCTTTTTTTTTTTTTTTCTTCTAGTGACCAGTACAGTCTGTGGGCCACGGTAGGGCACATAATGAGACGCTTAATAAAAATATGAAAAAGACCGAAACAGTTGGCTGCTCTTACCTGCAAACACTCTGTGGCTCTGATGACGTCACAGTCCTTGTCTCTTCTTTCACTGGCTCTCTCTATTCCATTTGCCAGTTAACCAAGCAGTGAAATCCTGTGCAGTTTCAGCGAGTCACGCACGCCTGTAGACATGCACATTCATCTAAACGTAACTGGGGCAAAGATGTAAATTAGTACTTGTTAAATTGACTTTTACTTCACAATAAGACTTCTCACAAGTACATGGGAGGTTCCCAAGGAACTGAGACAGAAACTTCTGGGCCCTACAGCTCTAATGCCTCTTAATTTGGCTGCATTTATTGGAGAGAGTATGTCAGAGTACAGCGTATGAATAATTCAAGGCTTTCCTTCCAGGTATAGCACTTGCATATGAGATGCCCAGATTAGCAGAATTTCCCTCACTTTCTCAGGCATCCACTTCCCCAGAGCGAAAGCATGGCACCAGAGAGACTACTGGTCGACATACCCCAGGGTCTGCCACCAGACTGGCATGGCTGGACTAGTGCACCTTTGCCATTGAGCGCCATTCAGTTCTGAAATCAGGACTTTTCTTTCCCTTCTCCTCCTTCATCTTGGCGTTATTGGAAAGAAGAATGACTCCCACGTGGAGAAATTCATGGCCCATCCCTCTTATCTGTCAGTGCTTTGGCAGTTCAAGCCATGTCCCAGAAACCAGGCCAACGAAAAGAAGTTGTGGTCGTGATACCTTCACATTCTGGGTAGTTGTGCAAATGTGTCTGCTCCCTTACCACAAGCTTCAAGTTTTAAATATAAAGTTTCTCCAAAGTAAAGAAGGACCAGAGAAAGAGTGAGAATGGGAAAACATGAGGGGGGTAGGGAGTTGGGGGGGATGCGGATTCATAGTATTAGATATCCACGTGCTTAGTTAGCATGCCTTTATTGCTTTGTTGGGTGGCCATAGGAATTTTTGTTATTGTTGTTGCTGTTGCTTTTTGAACGCATGAACTTCCCTGGAGGAAATTTGAAAACTAATGCTCCAAATTTACTACCATCAAATGTGATGAATTTATCCTAACTTCCCCACAGCATCTACCTTAGGTAGACCTATTTAGCTATGCTCTCATTGACTGAATCCTCACTTTTTTTGTGTCTTTTCAACTTAAAAAGACTATACTCCCTCCATAAAACCTTTTTTTAAAAATACAAGCACATATTAATAAACAAAGAAAAACTTGCCTGTACCAGCTTCCAAGATAAATTGTAATTATATCATGGATTATTTCATTATGAAAATAGAATGCAACCTTTTCACTTATCATTTCAAAAAATTCCTTCTTATAAAAAGATTCTTTAAAAACATTGAAAATGTTGCATATTATTTCCCTGTATAACTAACCATTGTGTAATCCATCTTTAAAATTTGTGATAAAATTTACAGTCTTAGATTTATTTGTTTGTGTGTGATGATTAACTAAAAACTAACCCCTGAAGAGGAATCGATAGACAAAATAGTACATTGTACATATATCAAAAGTTCTTGGTATTGTAAAGAGATAAGATTTCCTTCAGACCTTATGTAACAGTTATATACATTTGGGCTTAAAGAACCAGTTTTCTTGATAAGTCCAAGACTACAAAATGTACTTTTTCCTTGCCTTATATAAAACATCCATTTTCTCAATAACTCAAAATAGGTAATTTTTTTTACTTGCTCACCCATAGTTTATCTGGTTATAAACACAGAGAACTGAACCTCTACTTTGTCCATAACCTACATTTCTGTCTCTCTTTCCCCTTTTTCTCTGACACTTAATTGCATATATATATATTCATATAATATATACATGAAGTATTGTATATATATTCATATAATAACATATATGAATAAAGCACAGGGTACAAAGAGACCAGTTTGAAAAAAGCTAAAATATGTCTGCCTCTAACTTTGAATTAAATCGGTAACTCCTGAAGATTAACTTTTAAAGGTGTTCTTTGAACTTATGGAGACTAGGGCATAGCACTTTGGTCATTTTATTTCTAGAATTTCAACTGGTATAATTTGGTCTAAATTTCCTGTATTTCATTTATTTCATTTTATTTTTTGAAAGCAGGATTTATTGAGAGCAGAAGAGCTCCCACAGGGGGAGGGGACTGGACAGAGTTGCACAATTTGTTGAATTTTTAAAACTTCCTTTTTCTCCTTTAATGATCAATCCCCCACAACACTCACACCCCCAATTTCAAGAACAACTTCAGAAAACAACCATTTCTGGGGAAAACGCCCAGGACAGAAATCTCATACAATATTATGCTTAGGAACCTAAAATATGAGGAATGCAAGCTTTATAACTGATAGCAGAACAGAAAATAAAGTTTGGAATTCACATTTCTGAACTGAACCTGCTCGTTGAATAAGAAAGAGGGATGCCACCCTGAGAGCTGTCAATCCAAGTCCTTTCCCAAGCTTGGCATCTCCTTGTTTAAAGGAACGATAGTGCTGACATCGCTCACTGAGTGATACGCCTATGAGTTTCTGCGTTGTAACCCACGGTAAGAAGAGTCAGTGCAGGATTTGATTAATCGCTTTCCATGTTACCAGCCTTCTTTGATATTAGACAATCTTCTACTTCCTGAGTCACGGTGAACAAGTTCAAACAACAAAAGATCTAAGGCCTGAGACAAAAGATCTAAGCCCCTAATCAAGAATAGAATATATAATGGATGATCAAAACATACAATAACTCAGACAGCAAATTCAAGAAGCTTGAATTTGTAGCCCTGAGCTAAGTAAACTTTTCATGTTGAGTTGAGCTCTGTCTGGAACGTTCAAGGTGATCTGAAGGGAAGATACTGCAGTGCTCAGAATACCTGTAGCTTAACTTTCTGAATGACAAACACAATTTTCCTCTGCATAATTATTTTTATCAGATAGCAAATATGCTGTAATTTCCACTATCCCAACAATAACTCTCTCTGTTTAAGCCACAACACTCTCCAATGGAATTTTGTTTTTTCTGCTCCACTTCAAGGCAAGATTCCTTGAAGGGTGGCCTTTAACTCTGTATCTCTTCATCCTCTCCACCTGGCCTTTTGAAGCATTGAAATCAGGCCTTTCCACATTGTTCCAATGAAACTGATCCTGCAAGGTAACCAAGCGTCTCCACATGCTAAAACCCCAGTGTCAATTACTAATTATCATCCTCTCTGCTGGCAGCATTTAGTGGATCTGCATTTCTCCTTGCCTTCCAGGACATCACATCCTGCTCGGTTTTGCCCCTGTCTAGATCACTCTCTGTCCTTTGACCATCTCTTCCTCATCGTTCAGCCTGCCGTAGGACTCAGGGTCTATCTTTGACCCTTTTTCTCCCCTAGTGACCTTATTTTGGCTTATGGTCAGTTATATGATTATAACTCCCAGAAGTATATCTAGTCTGGAACGTTCCCTTGAACATAAAATATATGTGATGCACTTCCTACTCAGCATCTTATCTTAGCGATCCAGAGACATTTCAAAATTAATGTTGCCAGGGAGACCGTCTGATCTTCCTGACCACTGCTCAAATCTAGTCTCCCCCATGTCAGAAAATGGCATTTTGTTTCAGTTACTCACGTAGGTATAAAACAGACCCCAGGAAAACACACCAATAAAGCCCTTCTGAAACTCCTGGTGTCATCATTGACTCTCTGATACTGCCTTCCATGCGTCAGCAAATACCAGTTGTCCAAACCACGATCACTTCAGTGTGGAGAAGTAGCTTCCTACCTAGTCGTTTGCTTTCACTTAAAATTCACTTTCCATCTCACTTAAAGAAAAAAACAATTCCTTAAACTCATCGCAAACATTTTTTGAGGACTATGGCCCCTTCCTTGTTTTTTGTGTTGGTTCTCTGACTTCATCTCTGCCAGTTCCCTCTTGACTCACCCCATGGAACCAAACAGACTTCTTCGCTGCCTGGAAAAGTTCACAAATGTTTGTCTTTTTTGTTTGCTACCATATCCCAGCTCTGGGAATAGTGCCTGGGATATAGCAGGCTAGTAAATATTTGCTGAGTTTAAAAAAAAATGGAAAGAATTTGTGAGTGGATGAATAAGAAAATGAAATATAATTTCATAATGAATTTCTGCTTTTTGTGGTGCCAAATTATTTTTTCAGATCTAGATAGCATTATTCATTTTATAAAAATGGTTATGACTTTAATCCTAAATAGATAAAAATTCCAAAACCAAAAGTTAGGTTTAATCTATAAATAAAACCTAAATAGATACCGCTATTCGTGTAAATAAAAGAAATTGATTGTTCCAGTTGTCTGGATATTACAAACAATATGCTTAACAAAAATGTAACACATGGGCACTGGTTTAAATTTTCTTCTTTGTACGTACAGATAAAGTCAAAGGTTATTTTAGCTAAGCATGGTAATTTGCATGTTCTCTCAGTCCAAGTATGAATGACTACGTTAGAGGAATTGTTTCCACTGGACTTAAGTGGCTTAGGTCAAGGCAACACATAGTGGTCAATAAAACTGCAGTGAGGCATTGAGGCTAATTTGTACTTTGCAAAAATGTTAAAATGTATAACTTCAGTGAATGTTTATTACTTTACTTTGTAATTTTCCATACAAAAGACTTTATTTGCATCTTATTATCTTCAGATATATTTTCACCATTTTTATTAAAACACTAGTGACACTATTTACTTTTTTATTGTTAATTTAAATGACTTTAAAACTAGCTTCTCACCTTCAGATAAATGTCCACTCATTTTAATGAAAGATTCAACTACTTATCACATCATTTTTTCCAGAATTCCAAATAACACACACTCAGACCATAGTGGTTTACTCCTCCCTCAGCAGACAGCTCTTTAGCTAAATTCACATTTCCCTGGGGATACTCGGGAAGCATTTTTACCTTTTCTCATATGAATAGTAAGATGGTGTGGGAGGCATGATTGATATGGGGGAGAGTGAATGCTGAGTTCTCCCTTGATCACACTCAGCCAAACAAGCAGCGAATGATGCTAACCCAAGAGTAGCAAATTCACCAATATTTAGGCGGTTCTGGCAGTTCCTAAAAGTCAAAAGTACCCACGTGATACATCCCCGAGCAGAAGCCCCTTTCCCATCCACTTTTCCTATCCACCATTTTGTTTAGCACCCATAATGACTGGAAAAGTCCCTATGGCTTCGGAACAAAGGCGCTTCTTGCTCACTTCTTTACCCGTGGGACTCAAGATTCTGCCCTCCCCAACTTACCTACCTTCTCCGATCTCTTTCAGAAGCTATTTCCAGTTGGCTGGTATTCTATTTGGCCAGTGCCAAAAAGGACCACAAATCCTCTTTCTTCAAAAGGCCTAGTCTTTTTGCTGTAGGATCAATTATAATGACAGCAGTTTCCAAAAATAAAACCTCCCTGATTGTTGCGGGAAAGTTATTTTTATTTTTATTTTTTTATTTTATTTTTTTGAGTCGGAGTCTCACTCTGTCGCCCAGACTAGAGTGCAGTGGCCTCCCCTGGCCACTGCAGCCTCGACCCGCTGGGCTCAGGAGATCCTTCCACCTCCCCCTTCCAAGTAGCTGGAACTACAGGCGCGCCCTACCACGCCCGGCTAATTTTTTGGTTTATTGTAGAGATGA
>NW_007248337.1:352323-367890 GCF_000164805.1 Carlito syrichta
GGTCTCGAACCCACAGGCTCAGGCAATCCACTCACCTCAGGCTCCCAAGGCGTGGGATTACAGGCTGAGCCACCGAGCCCAGCTGGGAAAGTTCTTTTTAATCTACAATTGAATGACTACGTGTGTGTATGTGTGTATGTGTGCGTGTAATATGTGATTTTACATTTTCTACAGCAAATGCAGTTTTGAGGACTACATAAAACTGATTAACAGAGTTGTAAGAAGAAAACACTGAATAATTTATCCAATTATTATGAGAATTATGTCAGTTTTTAGCCTATCATTTATTAAAAGGTGGTGATAATTTTATAACTTTCTAAGGTAACTTTATAAGATTATTATAATGATTAAGAGATTACACACACACACACACACACACACACACACACACACACAAACACACACACACAATCTTGTGCGTTCTAGAAACTCAAAAATCTTTTTTTTCCTATTGTAACCATGAGTGAGCAGATCATAATTTTATTTACAAAAGCAACTACCCACCAACTGCATACCCTAAAAAACGGGCCCATTATAAATGTAACTGGTGTCCTTCTAGACCACAGAGACACACTTTAAGAATTGCTTGCTGTCAATGTATAGAAACTTCCTATAAATTAGGGTAGACCATTGATCATAACTGACGAATGTCCCGTTTTGCAATGTGTATTAGGTATGAATGTTTTCATATATGCTTATCATGGTTGTGGATATTGAGATTTTGCTGCACAGTATAAAACATCTCTAAGTTTAAAGATTAGTAAATATGTTATTATTCCGAAGGAAATGACAGCTGATTATGTTCAGGGAAATTCTCAGTGGCATGAACTATCAATCAGGATGGAATCTAATGCTTGATATTAGTGGGCTTATCTAAAGAATAAATCAGCCAATGATCCAGACTATCTTTAGTCATAATTAATACAGGGCTTAATAAGATGTGTGAGCTAAAAATAAGAAAATTGAAATGTTAACACCATGGAAACTGCAATCTTATTAGACACACGTTCATAATTTAAACCAGCAATATTCTGTGTTTCACCTTACAGCATATTGCTAGCTTCCGCATGAGCTAAGGGTAACTACAATTTATCTCAGATCAAGACAAGACACACATTTTCACATTTTCCTAGCTTATGTCCTGTTCTTTCTTTTCTTTTTCTTGAATAAGTGTACCTATTCCCTGTTCATGTGACACAAATAGGAGCTGACACCACTGATCTCCTGATAACAGCCTTCTCTGGGCCTGAATTACTACTTCTAACATTACTTACCAGGAGAAAAAAAAAAAAGAAGAAGAGAATGCCTCAAGTCCCTTTCTTGCTTCGTTTTCGCAAAATTTCTCTCTTCTGGGCTTCATCCATTTGCATCCTATCAGGAGTTACTTGAAATGTCAGGGGTTGCTCAAAATGCACAGAATGGAGACTTTGCTTCTGGCCACTCTCGCACATTCAAAATGAAGCATAAACACGATCCATCCTATAGATGGAGGAAAGAGCTAAGTTTAGTCAATGCCTTGGAGTCATAAAGAAAGAAAATCAGTGTACCCTTGTGAGATTCTTACTCTGTTTGTAGACGTCTTACTTTATTTTTGAAGGAGAGAGGCCTGGATTGGATCAGCAGTGAAGGTAGACATCCCTGACCAATAGGGAGTTCATAGAGCAACCATGCTGGTAATTTTGGTCACTGACCATTTTTAGAATATTGCACTAGGTTCTAAAATAAATCAAAGTGTGTATCTGAAAAATCGATATCTAGTGTATCAATGTGTTATATGTATATATAAATACATCTAGTATATATAAATACATATATTTAAGCGGTGTATGTTTCCTAAATATGACATGTGAGGGGAACATTATATTAGACTTAGTGCTCATGATTAGCTCCCCATCGCAGCTGAAATCACATTTTAAAACATGATGAACACTACAAGGACACCCTATCCCAGTTTTATGTAGAATTGTAAATACAGATGCATTTTGTTTCTTGACAGACTAGGCTTAGAGCTCAGGGAAATAGTTTTAACTTTCTGGTTCACCCCCTTCCATTAAGTACCACTTTATACAATAATACCGTCGCATGTGTGGAAAATACGTTCCAAGACCCTTGGTGGATGCCTGAAACCTCAGATAGTGCCAAACCCTGTATGTACGATGTATATTTCACTGCAAACGCACCAATGATAAAATCTAATGTAAAAATTAGGCATAGTAAGAGATTAACAATAGCCCAAATTAAAATAAAATAATTATAACATACTGTAATAAGAGTAATGTGAAGTGCTTTCTCGCCTTCAAAATACCTTATGGCTCTTACCTATCTTCAGATCACATTTGACCATGGATAACTAAAATCAATAAAGTTGAGACTGTTGATATAGGGGAGTACTCTATACAATAATACTAAAAATAAACCTCTAGTCAGTGAATGAATAAACAGATGAATTAATGGCAAGCCCACAATATCATAACATATATTGCAGTTGCACAATTTTAAGAGATTTGAACATATAAGCATAATTTGTGTCATTTTAGTTCTAAAACAAAACACGTTAAGGACATAAAATACATCTTTTTCAAAATGTCTTTAAATGGATCATGTCCTATAGAATGTACTGCAATTAGATAGGACTGTCTTGAGCATAAAGTAGTTTAGAACATGAACCATGGATTCAGATAGGTCTGCTTTAACATATTTACTCTCTTGAGAGATTTTGGTTAGGTTAACAACTTTTACAGCTCATTCATAAAATAGTAATAACAAGGCATACTTTGTGCATTACTGAGTATTTAAAGAAACATTCTGTGACAAATGCTCAGCTCAATGTGTAGTACAGTTACAACTGGGCCCCAGTGAATGGCATCTCTTAGGGTCAATATTAATCAGGACTTAAACAATTTTCTGTCACATCATTATCTCACTTAATCCTTGGCTTCAGCCCGAGGTAGACAGGCTTGATATCAATATGCACATTTTTCAGAAACAGAAGTTGAGCCTCATCGAGGTTAAGTGACTTTCTTATAATTATATAATTAATTGGGGCAAATGTGGGTTGAGAATTGGGTCTTCTAAATTATAATTCATTCATCTTCTGTCTGCATATCACTACCTCTCTTTTAATTATCTGGCACAATATTTCCTAGCACCTTTTATATTTAAGATACTTCTTAATATTCTTTCTTATTTAAGCTATGATTTGAGTTTATTCATGAGCAGTATCAACTGCTGTCCATAAGTCCCTTGCAAAACAATGCCAAAATCTTGATGTTATAAGCCATGTTCAAGCAAGTATTTTCTGCATCACATCTGGCATATGACTGAGGTATTATTGTTCCTCAATAGTGAATGATCAGACCTTTAAATAAACGGTCAAGGATAATTTAGTATTCATAGAGGAAAATAGGAATTTGGATTCTCACCTTATGCTATGCATAAAAATCCTTTCCAGTTGCATTTGAGACTTTCATGAAACCACAACGCTATAATGATATTTTATTGTATTATAAGAAAATATATTTCTTGCTTTGAGTAAGACAAACTTTCTTTATCAAGTCACAGAAAATTATAACTGAATTAAAAATTTCTGTTACTTCAAAGACATGTTAAATGGGGAAAAAGAGGCAATACACCAATGAGAGAAACATATTAACACACTACTGAGAAAGAAACAAGAACTTCAGAATATATTAAAAATTTCTACAAATCAATAAGAAAAACTCAGAAAACTAAACAGAAAAAAACATAGGCAGCATAATTAAATAGATACTTTATAAGATGATTGGCGCATACATAGAATGATAATTAATTGTTATTTACCAGGTAATGCCAATAACAATTACAAAGAGATGCTACTACACATATGAGATTAGCAAAACTGGAAAATGGTAATACTAAGTATAACTGATGATGGAGAAATCTTTCACACTCCTGGTCAGAGTTTGTCTAAAAGGGTCAGACTTCATCTAATAAAGTTGGAGGTATATATATTCCACAACCCTGAGAAATTCACGTACATAGATCCCAAGAAACATACTCAAGAATATTTATGGTGATCTTTTTTATAATACTTAAAAATAGAATGACAGGGATTATAAAACATAGCATGCCCACATACATTGTGGTATGTTTTTCTAATAAACTTTCAAATAGAAATATAAGCACATTAAATAATCCTACATAAAAGAAAATAGATAAGTCCCCAATATAATTTTGAGTGAATTAAGCAAATTAAAAATGAGTGCACACAGTGTGATTCCAATTATATATAGATCACAATGGAGAAAACTAAATTATATTGTGTAGATTTGCATTAATAATTGATGAAACTAAATATAAAAGCAAAGAACTATCACAAAAGTCAGGACATTAACTGGGGTTAAATAGTCAGCAATGGTGAGAGAAGAAAAGAAAACAGGCTTGAAGGAAAACAAAAGGTTAGGTCACCTCTATTTGGGGTAATTATTTCAACTAATAAGTCCATTCAAGTCAACAAATACTTAAAAATAATTGTGTGCTCAGAATAAGTGTTGGATACTGGATATGAAGATATAAATAAATTCTCAGAGAATGTGAGAACTAGTTAAGATAGAGACATAAAGAAAGAATGAGCAAAAAGAGAGAGAGAGAGACTTTCAAGATAAAAGATTTTGTAAGAGCTGCAGAAAATCATGTATTTAAGGGCGAAACTCCTTAGCACTGAGAGAAGGAAATTGACCAGCCCACTTCATCCAGTCCTATATGAACATATTCAGCAAAGACTGATTGAGCATCCACTCCGAGGATTTGAATTAGGAAGGCGGCCATGGAGAAGCAGAAGGGAAGACAGTTCTGAAACACCTTGGATGCAGAGTTAGTGGGAATTGGGTATTAATGGGAATTGTGACGAAGCGAGAAAACAGGTGGTGGCAAAGAGGACTCTCGGGCTTTCTCTCAGGATGTCCCAGTCAGTGTGGTGGAAAAGACAGGAAGCTTTTGGAATGCCTGCAGTAATTGACAAATAGAGACATCAGCATCAACTATGCTGCCGGATATGTGGGTCTGGAGTCTTTAAGAGAGGAACGGCCTGGGAATATATATTGGGGGATTGTCCACATAAGAAATGCTGTTAGAGATTGTAAGAATGGATACAATTATTTAGGGAACAGTTACCGGTTTGTCACAAGAAGCCCCACAGGCAAAACTCTGAAGAAAATCAATACGTAGAAGTGAGATTAAGAAAGAAGCTTCTCAAAGGACACAGAGAGATAAAAGCGAGAAAAGTGTGATTTCACTAAAGAAAAAGAGTGTCTCGGGAAGGAGGGAATACCAGTTGTTACCTGAAGACTTCCTGGAGGATTTGATCTTTTATGATTTGCTAAGTCACAAGTAGGATTTTAAATGGTGGGTGTGAGGGTGAATGGATTTCCATGGGAGGAACCACCGAGCGGAAGGAAAGAAGTGGAAAACCACACAGCTTGTCATGTAGGTACCTGCTTGGAACTTGGGCAGATGTGAGCTCAACTGCATGGTGGCATTTGATGCACTTGTACGTGAGAAGCACACACAGTAAAGAGATTCATGTCTTGTGTGCTTCATTATTTTATGGTTTTTCTTCCACTTTTGTAACCATGCATGACTAGGAGAGGGGAGTCATGACTTAGAGTACAGAAGAAAGCAAGCTGAACTAAGAGATTTCAAATTCTGGGTAAACATTTTATACTGTAATCCCTATGTATTCGAGGCAAAGCTGGATGGCTCTTAGGACCCAGGTGCTGAACAGGGAAATTATTTCTGAGTGCAGAATAAATACTGAGTGAGTGGTCTCCCTCTTTCTGACTCAATAGAGGCTGCCTCAGTGATGCTGATATTTCCTCTCACGGTTTCACAGTCTACTTGAATAGACACAGGAACAGGGTCAGTCTCTATTGACAAATACAATTTTCTGTAGTAATTTTTTGTTTGAAACAAGTTTTGTATTTGACTTTAAAGAATAAGCTGTTTATAATATTTTAGGTTATTTCTAAAATTCTCAAATTATGTTTGTCAACTCCAGATCCAAATTGCTCCCCCAGATGCTCATATTAAAATGCATTTGCAATTTGTCTTCGTTTGCCAGATACATTTTTGCAAGTTTGAGGGCCTTCCAACATCCAAAAATGGTGGAAAGAGAAACTCTTAGGAGTCACATAACAGTGTAAAACATTTTCTGCATTTTCATCAAAATGTATCTGCAAAATTTCTCTTTCATTAATCTTCTCTAAATTAATCCGATGTGCAAATAGTGCGGTTGGAGGATCAAATATTTGCCAGCTAAATAGGAAATGCATTGATCACTATTCTATCCTTCTGGAAATGGCTCACGAATTGTTACATTTATTGTCAGAATGTTCTACAAATTTGTCAAACTATTTCCTGGTGCTTTGGATTGTAATTCTGTATCGTTTTGGGAACTCCAACTCCTGGCTTGAATTCTGTGGCATATCGGAGAATATTCTTTGGATAATTCACCAGTTTCTTTAAAAAACCTGTCTACATATGAATACAATCCTAACGTAGGAAGTTACTGCTTTTGTAACAGAATTTCATGTACACCAGACTCTCCTCGATTCAGATGTCATCCGCTGACTCAAATGCAGTCAGTCTCTAGAAGTGGTGGCTGTTTCTGCGACCTAGCAGGTGGTGCTGTCAACCAGAGTGTGACAGTTCTGGCTCTGCTTCTGTTCTCTGGACCCTCATCTTAATAACTGTCCTTCCAAGCTGTGTTTGGAAATGAACTGATCTGAAAAACGTATGTGGCTTTTCATGGTGAATCTTTTTTTTTTTGTTTTGAGTTGGAATCTCATTCTGTCGCCCAGACTGGAGTGCAGTGGCCACTCCTGGCCACCGCAGCCTCAACCTGCTGGGTTCCGGCGATCCTTCCGCTTCAGCCTTCCAAGTAGACGGAATTACAGGCATGTGTTACCATGCCCGGCTGATTTTTTGATTTACTGTAGAGATGAGGTCTCGCTGCCCAGGAGGGTTTCAAACCTGAGGTCTCAGGCAATCCACTCACCTCAGCCTCCCAAAGGCGCGGGATTACAGGCTGAGCCACCGAGCCCGGCTTCATGGTGAATCTTAATGTGCACCAGTGGTAAGGGAACACTACCATTTACAAACCTGCACACCTCAGAGTCTAAAGAAGGTGCGTGGGCTGCCTGGCTTTAATCCAACCTTGTTGCAACTTACTCCCTTTGTCTTTGAAGCCAAATGAAGTGTTTTCTTGAACTCTTGCGTGTAGGAGTTTAATCACTTTAGTGACATCACCCACTCACAGCATTACAAAATAATAAAAAACTAAGAACTTGAATTAAGACAAATATGACATCGCTTATGCATACCAAATAATTGTTGATGTGGTCTATTTTATTCTAAGATTTCCTGGATTTATTCAATGTTAAATATTTCACATGACTTTGGAGGAGAAGACAGAAAACAAGAAGAAAACAAGAAAAGCAAAACAAAGCAAAAGGTGAGCATTCTATTTCATTTCTGCAGCTTTATTTCTACGTTTCCAGATAATGTTGAAACACTATTTTGGGGGGTTTTGGAAGAGTTTGCAGGTTCCCAACTAATAGCAGCTCTTCTTTACTTCCAAATGGCCAAACTGATTTATAAAATAAATAAGAAAAATAAAGCTATGGAGGTGCAAATATCAGTTTTTTAATTTTTAAAACATCTGTATTATATCTCTGGTTAAGTGGTCATAGAATACTGGACACCAGAATTCATCAGTTACTCGCCAGTAATAGGCTAGACCGAAAAACCCCTGACTTTCCTAAGCAGGGATGCTAGTCCTGTCATGAAGACGCAGACCACAGCACGAAGGCACACTGTAGGTCAAAGAGGAAGAATTGAACTAGACTACAGATTTCATGCCTCTGGCTCTAATCTTACCAATCAGGACAAGTCACTCCTCCACCCCTGGGCAGGTAGAGAGGAGAAAGAAACTCCATCCAGCTGAAACCAAACAAACAAAAAACCACAGAACGGTCTTCCTTACAGTACACTGGATATTTGCTCTTACAGTCGCCAGCGTATAACAATTGTTTATTCACGCAGACTAAGGAGATGAACAGTGCATCAGAATACACTTTGGAATCTTTGCACAGCAGTTTACTTTCTTCCATTATAGACTCTGAAATAAGTCAGAAGAGAATATTAATTAAATCGTTCTGTTCCCAAGCTTGAGAATATATTCTATATTTTACTTTCAATCAAAAATTATAAGCAGTCACATTATTCTAGAGAGGCCATCTGAAATTCTGCGGTAAGATCAATTTTAACAAGATCTTTCAACAATAAAACATCAACCTAGAGGTGCCCCAAATTTGAATATAATTCCTTCTTCCATTTTAAAGTAAAATTCAAATTCAAATATCATCTCTCTTTACAAATGAATTTTTTAAGACATCCAATTTCAGAGGAATCACATCTAAAATCAAAGTATCTTGATGCTGTGAGTAAAATTGTTTTCTCATTATTTTGCTATTCTTTTGAATCTTTACTAGCAGTATTGCTAATGATCCCATTTAAGTTGGGATCCATTCTATAGTTTCAACCACTTCTGTTTCACAGCAACTGAGTGCATTTTTCAAGGTTCTAAGGTTCCGTTATTTCAGTGCCAAACAGCCATGTCACTTTTAAGAATTCTCTGCCCTTGGTATCTTATTTAAGATTTTTTGCATTTTTTAACACCCCATCTCAACCAATAACACTCTCATCTGCTCAAATATTTAGAGAACATATAAATTTTTTCTCTATGATGCATTTATCTTCTACCTCCATTCAGTAACCAATACCTGTGACTCTCCTAACTCCTGTATCCAGTCACTAACTTGACTTCACCTTCTTGTCAAATCTCCAGGGCTGCACTCTAAGTTCAGAGTATAACTATTTTGCATTTGGATTACCCTTCCTTTTAGAAAAGATGAAATGTTTTTACATCTGCACAAGGCATCATCCTTCACCTTGGGCTTTATAACACTCACCAACTCGAGGACTTTGATTCTGCCATACCCTCTTTCTCTGCTTTCTCAGGAATCATCTATTTCCTCCATGAAGTGGTACTGTTTTCCTTCCATCTTGACTTTTGCTTCCTAAACCCATCAATCCATTCATTTTTTTTGGTCCATTGTCCAGCAGATTCTCTCAAGTAAGTTTTCACCACTGGTGAGTCTTCCTGAAAATTGACTTACCCTCATCCTGAATCTGCCCCGGTCAAGTTCTCTTTCCCAGAGTTACTCCTTAGTTATTACCCAGTTCTCATGTCAAGCTGCATTTGTGATATATGATTACTGTCCAGGAGTAAAATGCCTGGCTCTGTGGTCACTCGTCTTAAGATTGTTTGTCCTAGCTGGACTCGGTGGCTCAGCCTGGTCATTCCAGCACTTTGGCGGGCTGAGGTGAGTGGACTGCCTGAGCCTGTGGGTTCGAGACCCACCTGGGCTACTTGGCAAGCCCTCGTCTCTACAATAAATCAAAAAATTAGCTGAGCCTGGTAGTGCGCTCCTGTAGTCCCAGCTACTTGGAAAGCTGAGGCGGAAGGATCGCCAGGTCAGGCTGCGGTGGCCATGAGAGTGCCACTGCCCTCCATTCTGGGTGACAGAGTGAGACTCCAACTCAAAAAAAAAAAGATTGTTTGTCCTGTCTCACTCGTTGTTTTTCCCTTGTCCAATTCCTCTCCCTCTCTTCCAACTTTACCGCAATTTCAACAGCTCGTAGGCTCAGTTTTCAGACCCCCCCTTTTTTTCTTCTCTATTCTTTGTCTTTCTCAGAGACGTTATCTAGTGTCCTGACTTTAAACACATCATTCAGCGATGACCTCTGCATTTTTATCTTTACCTCTCGTTTCCCTCTGGATATCTAGCAGGCAACTCTAACTCACAGTTTCCAAAAACAGAAATCATGAAATTATGTTTCTACTCTTCCCGTATCTTGGAAAATCTCCAGCTCTCCTATCTCAGGAAAAGTCATAGCCATTCACACAGCTGCCCATTCCAGCATTCTTCCTTTTCTTATACCCCAAATATTCAGATTGTGTCTGAATCTGACCAGTTCTTAACTCTTCCACACTGGTCTAAGTCACAATTGTCTCATGTAAATGACGGCCATGTTTAATGGATCTTTCTCTTTCTATTCTTGCATGTTTTGATCAAAAGGTTTCTCTTTTAGAAGCTTATTTTGAAATAATTGTAGAGTTGTTTGAAATATAGAAAGAGGCTTTATGTGTCCTTCGTCAAGTTTCTAACTGATGGTTATCTCTGACATAGCTACAGTACATAGCAAAACCAGGAAATTGACACTGAGACTTGCATGTATAGTTTTATGTCTTTTTTTTAAGCCACATGTGAAGATTCCTGATATTCCCGCAGCAATCCATATAAAAAGCGAGGGTTTGTTTTAAAACCAAAGATGATTATGTCACTCTCCCCTTCAAAATCCTACAGTAGCATCCATCGTATTCGTCCTCACATTCTCTCCTTCCTTCCCTCTCTCCTTCCCTCCCTTTCTCTCTTCCTCCCTCTCATTAATATTTGCTTTCTCTCCCTATCATTGATATCATCTTGCCTGACATGATGCATCATTTTAAAAGGGAATTTCTTTTACTTTCAGTGAAATGTAAATCTCAGGAGGATTGGGGTGTTATCTTGCCAACGTTGGCCATTGCTTAGAAGATTGGCAAAGAGAAGGCCCTTGTTAAGTAGCAAAGCTATTCAAACCAGTTTTCACACAAAGCTCCAACAACTTGTTTACGATGAAAATTTGACCACATGACTTTTGCTTCAACATTTTTCATGACTCCTCAGGATCTCTGAAATAAAGTCTAGGCTTTGGTCCCCTCCCCTCCCTTGGGGAAGTGAATCTCCTCTTTCTTTCTCTCTCTAATTTACCTTCTAAATAAACTATATTTTCTAATCTAAAAAAAAGAGAAATAAAGTCTAGCTCTTTAGTAAGGGACACCATTTTTGTGTGATCCAACCCAATTTCTTTTCTTAATATTACTTTTAGTCATTTTGCTTGTATGCTTTATTTCTGTGCTTGTGAGTTATGTACTGTTTCCAGACCATGCCTTGCTGTCTTTCCCGGACTGTTAATTGTACGTGTCATTTTGTCTCTCAGAGACACACACTCCAAGCTATCTACCTTTCAACTTTTTCGTAGGACTTGCTTTAGTTGTCCAATAACAAGGCAGGGTTGAGTCTCCTCTCGTGTGTGTAGACACTATGCTACATATTTATATATTTATATTAAAGTGTATTCCAAATCAGTTAGTGTTCAGTTTCACCTAGCTTAAGAAACGATAATTTCAAATTAAAAATTAGGTGCTTAGAAACTGTTAAAAGATCTAGGAGAACAAATACATAGTCTTAACCACGATGCAAGCATTAAATACTGGCCCCCAGACTGGACCTCTAGACCCACGCTGTGCCTGTCTGCTATAATATACACCAGCACATAGATGACTCTTTGCTGTGATTTTTCTCCCTAGCCATTTTGTGCTCAAACTAGATTTTTCATAACCTCATTTGCATCTAGAACCTCATTTGCATCTAAATCTATATCTATAGCACTAAGAAATGCTTTGAGGCCCGCAGTGCTGGTTCACTCCTGGGAGACACAAGCAAGAGGATTGCCTGAGCCCAGGGATTTCAGACCTGCCTGGGGAACATGGCACAGCCTTGTCTCTACAAAATAAAACAAAATTAGCCAGGCAGGCTAGTGTGTGATTGTGGTTCCAGCTACTTGGAAGGGTGAGGCAGAAGGATCATCTAAGCCTCGAAGATTTGAGGCTGTGGTGACTCATCATGTCACTGCACTGTGGCCTGGGTAACAGAATGAGATTCTGATTCAAACTAGATAGATAGATAGATAGATAGATAGATAGATAGATAGATAGATAGATATATGATAGATAGAGAACTAAGAATGCTTACAAACATATTTATTAACTTTTCAATTTCTTCTATACAGGAAGGCACACTAGAAGAAAATTGGAATATGTGAAATAGTTCAACCCACTGTGTCCTTAATCTATGTTTTCTTTTCTGTTTTCCCACTAAGCTGTAAGTACCATGACTATTTTCTGTGTTATTAGTATATTTCAAATTGTGCCTTGGGTATAATATGTTTGTAATAGCATATATAAGTAAAATAAACTGAAATTTATGTTCACTTCTCAAAGTAAAATTCTGCACTCAACACTTTAGTCACAGAGATGATCAATTTTAAAAACTCATGCTTGATCTGTCCCAGCAGAACAGGCACAAATGCGACAGAACACAGTCAGAAAGTTACAATGATCCCTGGCTATCTGACCAGGTCCCTTCGGTCTTGTCTGGTTCCAGTTAACTAAACCTGGATATCAGCACAGGACTGTAGAAATGGTGGAGAGGAAAACTCAATGAACGTCATGTCCAACAGTCATATTGCTACAGTTATTTCGCAGCTTGTCAGAGAATCATTTCCAGGACCCAATGGGACCACTCTGTCTTGATAATTCTCTTAGCGTTTCTCTATGCTCATTTATTACAATCCCGAAATTTCTTGATAATGCAGCCCAGTGTTTCAGCTAGTATTAGGCCAACTTGTAAGAATTAATAGTCTTCTCTTGCCAGGATTATGTTGGGCACAAGTAGCGTAATGCCACCCAAACTAACTGAAACAAGAAAAAAAAATTACACCCCCCACCTCCCCACAAATTATTCAGGATTAATTTTTATGTGAAACATTATTGCACACATAATAAATATTTTAAGGAACTCCTTTCTCCTTCTCTCCTTTCTCCTTTCTACTTTATTAGGCATTTTCAGGCATGTTTCCGCCTATACGGGGCCCTCGCATCACTTTCAGCACTAATGAAAATAAACAGTCTCTTTCACATTTGTTCCAAAATAATTTGATAATTAAATCTCATTGTTCTTGTTTGGATCCCACCCCACTGTTCGAATCAGTCACTGTCATCCCAGACTGGAATGCTGTAATTGGTGACCTCCGTGGCATACAAGCTTCCCCATGTATCAGAAGCTATAGTTGTCTTGGCCCCATCCAATTTCAGCAGGTTTCTTTTGTACTTTGGAGGAGTGCCATTTCAATGGAAAAAAAATCACGCTCTTTTGTAGTTGTTGTTGTTGTTTTGTTTTTCCCCAGAATGAAAGAAAATAGATACTAAGCAGCTAAATTGAACAAATAGCTGTGATCTTCCATTTTTCACATAGAGCAACTTCACGTTTATGCTTTTAGACCCTGAGGGAAAAAAAATAAAGTAGAGGTTTGTACTCCCACTTCCTTCATCTTTTTTTTTTTTTGAGGTGGAGTCTCACTGTCGCCCAGACTGGAGGGCACTGGCCGCTCCCAGCCACCGCAGCCTCGACCTGCTGGGCCCCGGTGATCCTTCCACCTCAGCCTTCCAAGTAGCTGAAATTACAGGCACGTGCTACCACACCCGGCCGATTTTTTGGTTTATTGTAGAGATGAGGTCTCACCAAGTTCCCTGGGTGGGTCTCAAACCCGCGGGCTCAGGCAGTCCACTCACCTCGGCCTCCCAAAGCGTGGGATTACGGGCTGGGCCACCGAGCCCGGCTCCTTCATCTTTTTTTAGGCACTGAACTCAGTGTCTCCTGCGTGGCCTTCCAGATTTGTTATCCATCCTCTTCACGGTTCTTCCTGCCTTCAGAGGCTTGTGCAAATGGCATACATGAGCTCCCGCTTTCAGTTGGCTTTTGATGCTGGGGACCTTCAAAAAGTAGAAAAAACATTCAGAATGAAAAAACTTATGCTCCTAAATTCTTTTCTGTTGAGTTGCTTTAGGCTTTGAGGATCCCAACCCTTCACAACGAGTTTTCTTTCCTTGGATTTCCAGGAACTTCTCCCTCCCCTAATCTTTAGAACTTAGAGTGTATGTGTCACTCCAGTCTTCCAAGAAGACTAGGCCTAGACAGAAGTAGGGGTACAGGAGACTTATTGGGAGGCCTTTCTATGAAGGGGAAGGAGATCGGGAGAGCCCCGAAGATGATGCAGGTCTGGCACTGGTGCAAGGACAAGGAGAAGAGATGAGAGTGGCTAGGAAGGGCCCCAGAGTGGAGCACAGGTCTCAAGGAAGTTCAGTCACACCCGTGGGGAGTCTTCCAGCCAAAGCTGCCCATTAGAGGAGAACCACAGTCCGTAAGAATGGGTCAACACTTGTGCATCAACCAAGTTCGGATGTGGGCGTCCAAGGGAAAGGATGGCATCGGAACACAAGACGTGGTGGAAGCCTATGCTTCCCACAATAGTGTGTCTTGAAGGAGACGCAAAAGGTTGTCGAAATCTGGTAATGTTCCCTCCGTTATTATATACTCCACTATCTTTTGTGGGCTCACTACACCCTGTCCACGCCTTTGCAGGGCCCACACATGACACCCTGTCCACACCTGGTGATTACCCCAACTTGATGTATTTCCTTTTCTGTGCAGAGCCTGTCTGATATACATGCCATTAGTATTGTTTGTTTTTTCTAAAAAGAACTCTAGAATTGAATGGCAACTTACATTTAAAAAAAAAAATTAGGAAAATAAATGGTAATTATTTCAGAAATCATAACTTATCAATTCAATGGAAACTCTTTAAATCTTATTTCACTCTGACAAAAGTATACTGAAAATACAGAGATTTTAGGCACAACATTAAAGAAAGAATGTTAATATTCTAAATGTGCTCTCAAAACAGTTTACTGTTGAAAAGTAATTAGATCCTTCTAAATGATTATTTTGAATTAATAGATTTTATGCAAAATCAAGCACCCTGTTATTAGTGTGATGCAATCTCCTAATTAAAAAAATAATAATATTTATACACAAAAACCTAAAATTTGTAACAGAAAAATGATGTCTGGGTACATGGCAAACATAAAGGAACAAAACCCAATATTAGGTCTTAGTTTGAGGGGAAAGTATAGATCGAATTAATTCCACAGTCAAACAATTTGTATTGGGTGTCTCCCATGTTCTAGAAAATATCTAGACGCTGTGCTGACAACTGTTCACACATTCATACCCACCCACCCCACAACCCCACACAGTCCCTCGTTTGGGGAAGATTACATGTTGGTGAAAATAAAAGAAGGATGTAAATAACGGTGTCATCCCAATACAGAGGATCATTTCTAAGCTGTCTAATACATTAGAAATCAAGCATCCAATTCCCCATGGCATTGTATAGATGCACAAAATAAAAATGCAGTCTTTTAAAGGAGAAGATAAAACCAGAACTGACATTTTCTAACCCCTCGCTCAGGAGAGAATACACAAACCAAACCAGCGAATTCTGAATGTTTCTGATAGTTTTTTAGCCTTTAACCTTAACTTCTCAACTTTATCCTCCAAAGAAGAGTGCTGAGGTTACACAAGCAAAGGTGAGTCTATGGCACATCTCTGCTTGCTGTTTCAAATTGTTCTAGAAATCGTCATACATTTTCCCTTCCTTTCAAAGAAAGAGCATTTCTTTTCTTTTCCTTTTTTTTTTTTTTGAGTCGGAGTCTCACTCTGTCGCCCAGACTGGAGGGCAGTGGCC
>NW_007248337.1:368492-377537 GCF_000164805.1 Carlito syrichta
AAAAAAAAAAAAAAAAAATTCTCACCAATATTCCAATAAATTAACTGAATATGATTTAGCACAGTCTACACGCATTCTCAGACAAAAGATACATGGTTGAGACCCTGTAATTTTTCAGCATCAGAAGGAGGGCAGTGCCCCATTAGCTCATCAGTTAATAAATTCTCTCTCACTGAGCTGCCTTTTACTGAGAACCATTAACAAAAATAGCCATATGAAAATTTATTCTACATTTGCTCTATAAAGGTGATGAGATCCATTATCTACTTTGTAGTTCAAATATCTTATACTAGGTCCCATGCAAAAAATATGTGAGAAAGTATGAGCTCCCATTATTTCCACTGAGAAAATTGTGTTTTCTACTTTCTGAAAAAAGCCAGTCTCTGGTGATACAGTTAGTATTTTGGCTACTCGGATTCTAACCCAGCATTCCATTGTAGCAACAATGTTACTCCTTTTCATCTTTGTAAATATTAAGTTTTATGACTGTAGAACTTCTGACTGGACAGAAAAATAACCCTGGACTGTTGGAATGAATTATTGGCCTTAAATTATCTATCTATTGGTCAATTAATAAATAAATATTGCTAAATCATGGATAATTTTGAGAGACATCATTTTGTAGGTTGTAGTTCAATAAAAACAAATGAATATGATGATGGGATAACACATCTGGCCCTCACCTCCATGGACTTACAGGACCCCAGGACTAACCACCTGCACTGCCCAATACCTGTGAGAAAGTTAGGGCATCTAAGACCGGACTCCTAGGCAGGATAGAGGACTGGGACACAGTCTGGGGATGCCTAAGAGCCAGGGCTTCTCTGTGGAGAACATTTCAGATTATCCCCCAAAGCTTTGGCCTTTTGTGGAACAGAGCCCAAACATCCCCCCAAAAAACTAGGAGACATCTTGGGTCAGTGTGTGAGTCCAGACTGCCAAAGGGAATCCAGTTGTCTTGATTTTCAAGAATAATAAATAAATAAATAAACAGAGAACAAATCTAACAGCCTGTTAGTAGTTCAGAGGACTTCCTCAAGAGCTGTTTTCATGGATGTATTAAGGCTGTATTCCCGAAGGAGAAATTGCAAGGTAACATTCCCCCGACTGAGCAGTCTTTGAAAGAACTTCACATAGCGTTTGCCTGGGCCTCTTGAGCATACAAGGAAACCACCCAGGATTTTCTTTCCCTGTATGGAGTTTTTCTTCTCCGACGAACTCATTTTGCTGTTCCTTTTTGGGGGGACACGCTATTTTGTCCACTTCTAGGTCAGAGTCCCAATTCAAGTAAACTCAGCTCCTGAACTTTGATATGGGTCCCCTCTGCAGTGACCATGGCTGGAACTTTCCCTTCCAACTGTCTCAGGTCCTTCAGTTTGTTCGAAAAGGTCCTCCAACTTGCCGCCTTGGGTAGGAAGCCGACGCCCAGGCACATATTTTTTTTCAACATTATTATTATTATTATCGTTTTTTTATATTGTGGGACTTCACCATCCCTTTCCCATCACGTAGCCACTTCATCACCAAGGAAGCTTAACTCCAGCCACTGGTGACAATAAGATGTAAGTTTTCAGCCAGGCTCAGTGTCTCAGCCTGTCATCCCAGCATTTTGGGAGGCTGAGGCAGGTGGATTGTCTGAGCCAATGGGTTCGAGACCAGCTGGGGCAACTTGGTGAGTTATCATCTCTGCAATAAATCAAAAATTAGCCGGGCATGGTAGCGTATACCTGTAGTACCTGCTCCTTGGAAGGCTGAGGTGGAAGGATCGCTGGAGCCCAGGTCGACACTGGGGTGGTGGTGAACATGCCCCTGCACTCCAGCCCGGGGGAGGGAGTGAAACTCTGACTCAAAAAAAAAAAGATGTAAATTTTCTTTCTAGCTCAGCATCTGGCACTTCTATCAGAGTATCTGAGATTTCTACAGAACATATTTTCATAGGAAGATGTGCAAAGTCCATCCACCAGTGCTGGTCTCTGAGTTTATTGTTTACTGTTTTAAAATCTGGATTCATGCCCTGTATATACTTCTCTAGTTCTGGAGCTCAGTCCCAGTTCCCTGAACTTCTTTCTTCTCTCTGTTTCACTGTTTCTTATGTAAGCCCTGATTAAAATCCCCACAGATCTCTTTCCCCATAAGGGTGCCGTGGAGTCTGGTGGGCACTTACTGGAAGCCTTGCTGGAATTTTCATTTTTTTTTTTGAGCTGGAGTCTCACTCTGTCACCCAGACTGGAGTGCAGCGGCCGCTCCCGGCCACCGCATCCTCGACCTACCGGGCTCCAGCGATCCTTCCACCTCAGGCTTCCAAGTAGCTGGAACTACAGGCGCGCGCTACCACGCCCGGCTAATTTTTTTTTTTTTTTAATTGTAGAGATGAGGTCTTGCCAAGTTGCCCAGGTGGGTCTCGAACCCGCGGGCTCAGGCAATCTACTCACCTCAGCCTCCCAAGGTGCGGGATTACAGGCTGAGCCACCGAGCCGGCTCATGAAGGGTTTTAAAGATGTAGTGATCAAAGGAATCCTGGTTCCTCAGAAAGAAAGTAGGTATGGTCTACATATAGAAAGAAGTTTGCACGAGTATTGGCTGCCCAGTTGGGTGGACCATGTAAGAAACACTTAAGTGATAACCGGAATTTTGTGTGCTTCCCACCTTCCCAGCTTCCTGTGTGACAAGGGGGAGCTGTGTGACCGGCTCCCAACAATGTGACTAGGATGTGAGTGGAGATGATATGGGACATGTTCAAACTTAGAATCTGTCAAAGAGGTGTGCATATCTATTTTCACTTTCTCCATTCAGCACTGACAGAGTATTTTGGAACTCTAGGGGAAAGGCAAGACCACAAATGAAAGAAGCCTGGATCCCTTAATGCACACGGGAAATGTTGTCTGCAGACCCACACTACCCACATTGGTTTGTTAGGTGTGAAATAAATAAACTGCTATTGGGTTAAGTCACTGAGATCTGGCAGCATATTTACAATAGTAGGTAGCGCTATCTTAATACATGGGGCTTATCATAAAAGATGGAATTATATATAATATAAACTCATAGAGTTGACATTTGATATGTTAATGGAAAGAGCAATACAAAGACATATTTATGGAATCATGCCACTTGCATAATCGCAGAAAAGCATCTATATAAATAGAAGAAACAAGGATGATGGCCATTACATTTTTAATAATAAAAATGTATAAAATTTTAATAATAAAAATGTCAAAATATAGGGACTGCTGACAATTTCTACCTTGCTGTTTATGCTTTTCTGAATCTTCCAAATGCTCTATAATTAGTATTAATTACTTTTGTATAAGGAAAAAGAATAATTTTTTAAAAGATGTAACTATTAATAACCAGCTGAGTGTCTCTAAGACAGTAACTATTATTACTGAGTCTTGGCACATAGTAGGTCCTCAACAAACTATCCACTTAATTATAATAATAAAACTCTAACATACAATAGCTGTTATGTTCCCAGGACTAGTGATGTAACAGAGATGAAGGACTGTGTAGGTGCTTTTTCAGATTGGGTCTTAAAGATGCTCCTTTTTCAGCAAAAAGCAACTTCATTAGTCTTTTTCTTTAAATTTTTTTTAGATTAGAAAATATAGTTTATTTAGAAAGTAGGCCGGGCTCGGTGGTTCAGCCAGTAATCCCAGCACTCTGGGAGGCCAAGGCAAGTGGATTGCCTGAGCCCGCAGGTTCGAGACCAGCCCAGGCAACTTAGTGAGACCTCATCACTACAATAAATAAAACCAGCTGGGTGTAGTGGTACGTGCCTGTAGTTCCAGCTACTTGGAAGGCTAAGGCGGAAGGATCGCCTGAGCCCAGAAGGTCGAGGCTGCAGCGGCTGTGAGCGTGCCACTGCACTCCAGCCTGGGTGACAGAGTGAGACTCCAACTCAAAAAAGAAAAAAAAGAAAAAGAAAGTAAATGAGAGAGAGAGAGAGACAGAGAGAGGAGATTCACCTCCTCAAGGTAGAACACGGGGCCAAAGCCAGGAAACATGGTGACAGCCACAGCTCTAAGAGCTCATGTCCATACCAGAGTCTAGTAAGGCAATGGCAGATTTTTTTTTTTAACAAATGATAGTGTCTAGTAGGTAACATCATTATAAACAAAGTCTAAGAAATGTAAGGCTGAAGCAATAACTTTTCAGACATGATTGACCAAATACTGTGACTCATAATAATTAAGAACCATCATTAGGGTAGGAAATTGGTTCTTAAAATCACCTGGGATCACAGTGCAGTTGCTGGTAGTGGTATCTTTTTCCCCAGAGGAATGCTGAAGTGCCATCCAATTCTGACTACCTGTGAAAACATGCTTTCTGTCACCATGGCAACGAGGCTGATCATCTTGATTAAAAAGGTTTCTGCTCTCAATCCCATGAGAATAAAATCAGCACTTCCAGACGCACGATGAGTCATTGCTTTTGGCCTCATTAACATGGTGTAGCATTTCTGTCTGCTAACAGAAAACATTTAACCAAATGTTTAACAAATGATGCAGCCAAGCATTGAGAATTCCAGCTAGCAATTCTGAAGTATAACTTTACTTTGAAAGTGAAGAATGTGAGCTTTTGAGCAAAACAGCAAAGCAAAAATGCTATAGACATCTTTAAAATTCAAAAAATAAAATAAAAAGCTATAGAAAACTACATTAACCTTTTAAATGTTTGAGTTCGTTGAAGAGCTGGAACCATTTGGTTGTTAGAAGAAAACATTAATTAAAATGTGAACAATGCACAGAACACCAAAATGGTATTCCATCTAGTCCTGAAGGACAAACAAGGTTGTTAGGGTGAAGAGTTTCTGGTTATGCCTCTTCAGAAGATAATTGGAGACAGAGGAGAGTGTCTTCTTGCTGCTGGAACAGAGGTTGAGTAGACAGGAGATAGAAAATCCAGTGAAGAGCTTTGTGTAAAGAAGAGCCAATTAGGCAGCTGGGAACACTCTGAAAGAAACCATGTGGCTTTTGAAATCATAGATATGTTTTACTAAGAGAAAAAACATAGATTGGGATGAACCATAAAAAGAAAGTGCAACTGTTCTACTCAAATATCACTGCCAGAGCAAGGATTCATAATCAAACTTTCCCAGGTTAAAACACACACACACATACACACACATGCACACGCACGCACGCACCCTACATAGAGTTCAAATTAGCATTTGCTTACCTTTCCCCCAAGTGCAAGGACAGATTCAGCACAAATAGCTAATGAAGCACCATTTTTTAAAAAGATGACAATAAAATCTCACAATTTTTAATATCACAATTCTGCCAATATTCTTATAGGAAGAATCCTTCCTGCTCAGGGTGCTGGTTCTAAAGAGAGCTCCTTTGGAATGCGCAGGTGAGGGCAGCATGGTCCTTCAGTGGGATGAAAGGAAATGTTAGTAATTTGTCAGTAAGGACTAAAGAAAACTATGAGTTTCTTTAAAAAGCCAAGTGCACACCATCTTGTTACTTATTTATATATTTATTTTATTTTCTGTGTGTGTGTGTGTGTGTGTGTGTTGGAGTCTCACTCTGTCGCCCAGACTGGAGTGCAGTGGCCGCTCCCGGCCACTACAGCCTCGACCTGCTGAGCTCCGGCGATCCTTCCGAGTAGCCGGAATTACAGGCACGCGCTACCACGCCCAGCTGATGTTTGATTTATTGTAGAGAGAGGCGGTCTCGCCAAGTTGCCCAGGCGAGTCTCGAACCCGCGGGCTCAGGCAATCCACTCAGCTCAGCCTCCCAAGGCGCAGGATTACAGGCTGAGCCACCCAGCCCGGCTGTATTTATTTTCAAAAGCTTTTTGAGCCAAGGTCTCACTTGTCACCCCGGCTGGAGTGCAGTGGCATCACAGCCTCAAATTTCTGGGCTCAGGCGATTCTTCCGCCTCAGCCTCTGACTAGCTGGGACTACAGGCGCTTGCCAGACCACACCGGGGGTAATTTTTTCATTTTTTGCAGAGACGAGGTCTCTTGTTGTGTTCCCCTGAATGGTCTTGAACTCCTTGGGTTCAAGAAATCCTCCTGCCTCGGCCTCCCAAAGTGCTGGGGTTACAGGGGTGATCCCCTGTAGGCAGGAGATAAAAACCCCAGTGAAGAGCTTTGTGTGAAGAAGAGCCAATTAGGCAGTTGAGAACATTCTGGAAGAAACCATGTGGCTTTTGAAATCATAGACATGTTTTACTAAGAGAAACAACATAAAGAGGTTGGGATGGACCACAAAAAGAAAATGCCTGGCCCATCTTGTTTTGTATAAAATAGGGGTCCCCGACCCGGGCTGGACGGTACCCGTCCGTGGTCTGTTAGGAATCGGGCCACACAGCAGGAGGTGAGTGGTGGGTGAGTGGAGCTCCATTTTCTGTCAGGTGAGCCGGGCATGAGATTCTTACACCAGCACAGACCCAATTGTGAACTGCACATGCGAGGGATCTCGGTTGCGTGCTCCTTAAGAGAATCTCTTGCCCGATGCTCACCCCCAGCCCCGTCCATAGAAAAATTGTCTTCCGCGAAACCATGACAATGTAAAGCAGTTTGGCAATAAGACAGCAAAACGAAGGGAAGACACTGAAAGCTGAAACACAAAGCTACAGGTGCAGTTAGAGAGCAGCTGAGGGGGTGTGCTAAGGTCAAAAGCCCACGGTGGATGGATGACAGCAAGTAAATCCTCAGTTGCACGAGCCAAAGCAGTGTTCTCAGAACCAGCATTGGAGGAAATTCAATAAAGTAAACAAAATAGACTCAGGCTCCAGAGCCCACTAACAAAATGGGGTTACTGAGGAGAAATTACCCAAATGTGAATTGTAAACTAAACAACTGCAGGAAATAAAGAGCCAGTGGCCATGTTTAGTCTGAAATGTGCCAGTCAATTGAATCTCTCATTTCCTAAAACAGTCTGATTTTGTTTGAGTTGGATGGATACACGATTTTCCACAGATCACAGCATGGCAGTAGTCAATAATAGAATGCACACTAACATGACAAGATTGATGGAAAAATACTGGTTGTAAGTATAACAAGTTATAAGATTGTCTTTAAAAATCTGTAATACTTAAGATCTACTAACAGCTCATTGCCCATTTTCCACGTTTAAAGGCTACTGACCTGACTTTTTCTGATTTATCTGAGACATCGACCCCACAGTCTGTCTGTCTGTCTGTTTCTCTCTCTTTCTTTCTCTTCTCTCTCTCAGGTTACCTTGAAGGGCTTCAAAAAAGAACAAATGTTCTGATTAAATCTTGGATGTTGAGTTTGCTTCATAGTTTACCTTGGATAACAGCATATTTAAAGATGAAGGCCAGAAATTCACTTTCATCCATAGGATACGTTCAAATGTTAGATTAATAATGACTTAATTTTTTAAATCTTCATTTTTATTTCTTCACAAATTGAACAGTATAAGCTCCCCACCCCCCAAAGCAGAACAGAGAATCTGAGACAAATTCAGATAATCTTTATATTTTTCCCTCTTGGGAAATATCTCATTAGGATAGTATGGATCAGTAGAACCAGGATTTGTAAAAGTCAATCCATTCTCAGATTTATCCTTTGAATTTTCCACGTTCTCCTACCAATCCCAGGTCATGCTTGTCACACTGTTATTAAGATGTGTGAGGATATGTTTCTCTGAAATCTCTTAAATCTGCTTTTTACCAAGGGCAATAAGATGCCACCATTCTAGATGTCTCAGTTTTATTATTATAAAACAATTCAGGAATCAGTGGACTAGAGGTAAAAAAAGGACTCATTATCATCATCAAGTGATCACCATCGTTAATCCTTTCCCAATACCATCCACATCCAAGAGTGTTCCAGATTGGATTACCAGAAGGACAATCATGGGAGCAAAAGATGTTCATTAGGGATCAACACCTGTGAAGAAAAGGGGAGAAAGCAGAACAGGGCATAGGAAGAAGTTGAACTGTAATGGAATGGCATCAAACCTTGACCACTCCAATGGGGAGCTCTTGGCTGAGGATGGCCTGTTAGTGTGTCCCACATTCAATTGACTTGGCCAGTCTTTATACTTCTCTGGTCTGTCATTCTATGTGGGCTACCCCAGGAAGGGCATGACCTTGATCAAGGTGATTCTTTGAGGGTGAGATAGATTTTGGAGGAGCTAAAGGTGGTTTGAAGATCACACTCACCACAAGCTGAGCAGTAAGTCTTTCTTTGAAGGGGAGTTGGGCAGTACTTCATATTTATCAAAGGAGCTTCCTCTTAAAAACGGTCCCTACTCAAATGTCCACACAAAGGCTTGTGCATGAATGTTTAAAGCAGCATTACATTATTCATAACAACCCCAAAATGGGAGCAACCCAAGTGTCCATTAAATGAGTGGAAAAATGAGATGTAATGTATCTATACCATGGAATAATATTTGACTATGAAAAGAAGTAATACTGATTGATGCTGCAACGTGGATGAACCTTGAAAACATAATGCTAAAAAAGACAATCACAAAAGACCTCATACTGTATGATTCCATTTATATACATAGCAAGACCATAGAGACAGAAAATAGATTAGTGGTTGTTTGCCTAGTATTAGGGGTGGGGTTAGAGTGGGAAATGTCTGCTAATAAATATGGAACTTTTTTTTTAGTTGGAGTCTCACTGTGTTGCCCAGTCTGGAGTTCAGTGGCATGTTCCCGGCCACCACAACCTCAGCCTGCTGGACTCCAGCGATCCTTCCACCTCAACCTTCCAAGTAGCTGGAACTACAGGCGGGTGCTATCACGCCCAGCTAATTTTTGATTTATTGTAGAAACGAGGTCTCACCAAGTTACCCAGGCTGGTCTCGAACTCACGGGTTCAGGCAATCCACTCACCATGGCCTCCCAAAATGCTGGGATTACAGACTGGAGCCACCAAGCCTGGTCAACATGGAACTTCTTTTGGGGCTGACTTAGTGGTAATGCACAACTGTGTACATATACTGAAACCATTGAATTGTATAGTTTGAGTGAATTTTATAGTATGTGAAGTAGATTTCTTTTTTCTTTCTTTTTTTTTTTTTTGAGTTGGAGTCTCACTCTGTCGCCCAGACTG
>NW_007248337.1:377557-403835 GCF_000164805.1 Carlito syrichta
CCCAGACTGGAGTGCAGTGGCCGCTCCCAGTCACCACAGCCTTGACCTGCTGGGCTCCAGTGATCCTTCCGTCTCAGCCTTCCAAGTAGCCGGAAATACAGGTGCGTGCTACCACGCCCAGGTAATTTCTGAGTTATTGTAGAGATAAAGTCTCACCAAGTTGCCCAGGCGAGTCTCGAACCCTCAGGCTCAGGCAATCCTCTTGCCTCAGCCTCCCAAAGTGCTGGGATTACAGGCTGAGCCACTGAGCCCGACCTGTGAAGTAGATTTCAATAGAGATTTTTTAAAGTCATTGCTAAATGAAGGTAGGCAGGCTGGGTGTAGTGGCTGAAGCCTGTAATCCCAGCACTTTGGGAGGCCAAGACGAGAGGATTGCTTGAGCCCAGGGGTTCAAGACCAGCCTGGGCAACTTGGCAAGACCTCGTCTCTACAATAAATAAAAAAATTAGCCAGGCGTGGTAGCGTGCGCCTGTAGTTCCAGCTGCTTGGAAGGCTGAGGTGGATGGATCGCCTGAGCCTAGCAGGTCAAGACTGTGGTGGCCATGAGCGTGCCACCGCACCCCAGCCTGGGTGACACAGTGAAACTCCAACTCAAAAAAAAAAAAAGGTAAGCAAATGTGCTTCCTGCTCTTCTCTATGTCCAGCTAATCATCATTATCATCATCAACAGCTTCACCATCATCATTAATATTTATCAGGCACTTGTATCAGGCACTCTTTCAAAGTACTTTGCATCCATTATCTCATTCTACAATAGCCAACTATTATTACTCCCACTCCCTATATGATAAAATTAAGGTTAGAGAGAATTAAGCAATTCACCTAAGACTACAGAGATAGCAACATCAAAACTAAAACTATGGTTTAATCTCTCTTTCTGATTCCAAACTTGCTCAATGACTTTGTTATCTGTGTTTCGGAAATAGATCAAAACACTTGTATTAATTTTGTGGCATTATCTTAAAATTAACCCCATACATTGATATGATGATCTTATATTTTGCATGTCCTGTCTGCTGTGAAGTTTAAGGGTAAGTCCCATCTCCTAATTATACATTTTCCTTTTACTTGCATAATTCACTTCTAATCTATTTTTCTACCTCTGAGAGCACCTCAGATTTTATTAACACTTCCCCCATAATAAAATCATTATTTACTGGCATCTAGGGAAATCTGAAGAGAATCCGACAGTGGCACAATGTTTTCTATTGGAAGGTACTACATTTCCTTTGCATGTTGGTATGACTGTAGAAGACCAGAGCACTGAGAATGGAATGACAGTAAAGTATGTGTGGGACATTGGACTTGTCCAAATTTGTAGACTAGTAGTTTTTGTTTGTTTTTATAGACATTTGCAAACTTCTTGAGGCATGTCACAGGAGCATTTCTTACACCACAATTTTATATCAGGAAGTAAGACTGCAAACAAATGACCTACAGCCTCAAAAAAGTGCCCTGTACACTTCACTAACAGTCCTCAGTCAAGTAGTATTTTAACCTGTTGTAGATTAGAAAATATAGAAAATATGAGTTCAGAATCCATCTCTGGTGGATGCTTCTTGCCTTGGAGCAAAACTGATGTCTGAGGAGCTGAGACTCTTATTCAGAGAAAGTCATTCCAATGTATACTCCAAGGAGGTTTATCATAAAAATAAAATAACTTTTTGATGACAAAGTGAATAATGATTTCTTAGACAGAAGCAAATAAAAATAAGCTTAAAGATTTGAAGTAATTGTCACCAAGAAGGAAAAAAACCCACAAATTGTCAATATGATAAATGAAAGAGGGGTCATCACTACTGATCCCATGGGCACCAAAAGGATAACAAGGAAAAACTATGAACAACACTATGTCTGAAAATGTGATAACTTAGATGAAATGGGCCAATTACTTGAAAGACATAAGCTATCAAAGTTCACGCAAGGAGAATGAGATCGTCTGAATAGGCCTATATCTGTTAAAGACATTGAACAGAATCAATAATTTATTACCTGCCTCCTCCCCCCAAAAAAGCACCCGGCCCAGATGGATTCCCTGTTGAACTCTACCAAACATTTATCTACAATTTCTCCCAGAAAATAGAAGCAGAGTACACACATTCTAACACATTCTAGAGGTCAGCATTACCTTAACACCAAAACCAGAAAAAGATACCACAAGAAAGAAAACTATAGACCAATCTCCTTCATAAACATAGATGCAAAATTCCTCCAAAAAATCTTAGAAAATGGAATTCAACAATTATAAAAAAGAGTTATACACCATGACCATGACCAACTTGGATTTATTTTTAGTATACAAAGCTGATTCAATATTTGAAAATCAATTAGTATAGTCCATCACAGCGATATGCAAAAAATTTAAAAATTACACAAATATATCAGTTGGTACAGAAAAAACATATGACAAAAATCCTACACAATTTATCATAATAAGTAGCAGACTAGGAAAAGAAGTGACCTTTCTCAACTTAAAAAAGAATGTCTCCGCGGGTTCGAGACCCGCCTGGGCAGCGAGACCTCATCTCTACAATAAATCAAAAAGTCAGCTGGGCGTGGTAGCACATGCCTGTAATTCTGGCTACTTTGAAGGCTGAGGCGGAAGGATTGCCGGAGCCCAGCAGGTCGAGGTTGCCGGGAGCGGCCACTGCACTCCAGTCTGGGCGACAGAGTGAGACTCCAACTCAAAAAAAAAAAAAAAGAATGTCTAATATCATACTTAACAGTGGGAAACTGGGCATTTTCTTCCTATGGTTAGGAACAAGTCATAATGTCCTCTCTCACAGCTCCTTTACAACACCATACCAAATTCCAAGCTAGTGCAATAAGACAAGGAAAAAAAAAGAGAAATACATATTGAAAAGGAAGAAGCAAAACGATCTTGACTGCAGATAACAAGATAACCTATGTCTAAAACCCTAAATAATTATCAAAAAAAACTCCTGGATCCAGAATGCAAAGTTAATGTAAGAAATTCAATTTCCTGAATATATACCAGCAATGAGCAATTGGAAGGCAAAATTTAAAAACATACTATTTACAATAGCACCAGAAAAATGAAGTAATTAAGCACAAATCTAACAAAGCATTTGCAAGATCTGTATGTAGAAAACTACAGATCGTGATGAAAGAAAATCAAGGAAAATATAAATTAACAGAGACCTTTCATGTTTGTAGATTGGAAGATTCAATATTGTAAAAGGTAAATGTTTCCCTACTTGTTCTGTAGCTTCAATGCAATCCCAACAAAAACCCCAGGAGGCTATTTCGTAGATACTGACAGAATAATTCTGTAGTATATATGAAAAAGCAGAAGACCTAGCATAGCCAACACAATATTGAAGAAGAACAAAGTTGGAAGACTTACGGTACTCAATTTCAATATTATAAAGTTCTTGTAATCAAGCAGTCAATATCAGAACAGTATCGTGAAAGAACAGGCACACACATAATGTAAACAGATTAGAGAGTCAGGAAATAGACCCAAACAAATACAGTCAACTGACAAAGGAGCAAAGGCCATGCAGTGGAGAATGGACTATCTTTCCAATAAATAATGGTGAAAATCAAACATCTATAAATCAAAAAATGAACCTAGACACAGACCTTACACTTTCCAAAAAATGAACCTAGATACAGACCTTACACTTTCCAAAAAATGAACCTAGACACAGACCTTACACTTTCCAAAAAATGAACCTAGACACAGACCTTACACTTTCCAAAAAATGAACCTAGACACAGACCTTACACTGTCCAAAAAAATAATGCAAAATGCATCATAAATCTAAAAAAATAGAAAGCTATAGCACTTTTAGGAAAAAAACCTATAAAACTCTTCGGAGGAGAAAAATCTATATGATTTTGGGTTTGATGATATTTTAGATATAATACCAAAAACACAGTCCATGAAAGAAAAACATGTTAGGATGAACATTTGCTTTGTGAAAGACAGGATAATGTCTTTAGGATAATGAAAGACAAGTCAGATTGGAAGAAAATATTTTCAAAACACATTTTTGATAAAGGAATTGTATCCAAAACATACAAAGGACTCTTAAAAGTTAGCAATAAGAAAATAAACAACACAAATTAAAAGTAGGAAAAAAGTCTGGACATCCACCAAAGAGCCTATACAGATTGGAAAGATGCTCAACATCATATGTCATTAAGGAATTGTAAATTGAAACATCACTGTTATAGTATAACATGCTGAATAGATTGGCTAAAATTAAAAAAACAACCTGACAGTATCAATTACTGTTGAAGATGTAAAGCAATAGGAACTCTCGTTCTTTGCTGGTGGAAATGAAAAAAGGTACAGCTACTTTGGAAGACTGGCAGTTTCTTATGAAGCTAAACACAGCCTTACCATACAATCCACAATAATCATGCTCCTAGGCAGTTACTCAGATGAGACAAAAATATATGGTCCCACAAAACCTGTTTGCAAATGTTTCTAGCAACTTTACTCATAATGAGCCCAAAATGGACGCAATCATGGTGTCCTTCAAAAGGTGAATGGGTAAACAAACTGTGGCACATCACACAATTGAATGTTTTTCAGGAATGAAAATAGAGAGCCATTAATTTACCAAAAGAATGAATAAATCTTACGTGCACAATGCTAAGTGAAAGAAGCCAGTCTGAAAAGATATATAGCTATGATTCCAATTATATGACTTTCTGAAACAGTAGTAATAATAGTAATGGCAATGGTAATAACAACAAAATAGAGTGGTTTCCAGGGACTCGAGGGTGGGGCACATGCTAAAGAGGTAAAGTGCAAGAAGTTTTGGGTTTTTTTAATGGTTGTGAAACAATCCTATATGATACTATAATGGTAGATACACAACACTATGAATTTGTCAACGTAATGGCAGATACACAACACCATAAATTTGCCAATGATAGATACCAAACACTATAAGAATGCATAGAAATTTACAGTACAGAGAATGAATCTTAAGAATGCAAATTTTTAAAATATTACATAGGAGGTCAGAGGATCCCAAGATGGAATGCAGAATGTGACAGTACAATCTGTATGAAACAACCTTACTGAGAGGGGTGGGGGGAAAGGTGCTGATTAGAGAGCTTTGTAAATGAATGGAGTCTGTAAGACTAAGGACGAAAGTAATTGTATATAAGCACTATACTCTAAGTAATAAAATCATGTCTCATGAAGGTATGAATAACATGTGTATACTGAAAGCGAATAACCATGTAAATGGACAGTAAAAGGTGGAAGGGGGTTACATAGAAAAGTAATGACCAAGGGATATCCATGTAGTATGAAGTAGAGTTGGAAATATTGATATGAATTTAAGTTTAGCTTAGTATAAACACTGATAATCACATACAATTCTACTTATATGTGTGTGTGTAGATTATTATACACCCATATATTTCCTTGCTCTATCAGCTGAGAGGACCTGGAAGAAATGATACTCAAAAAGCAACGAGCACACCTAGTACCCAGATCTCTTATGCCATCCTCTAATAAAAGCAGCCAGTGCTCCTAGGAGAATTGACTGATTCTATTGCTGGAGCAGGAAATAAATAAGATAAGCCTAGGGCATCTTACAGTCCCAGAAAATAAGGAAGTGCTTAAAAAAGCAAACTCATAGTGATGGGAATGGATGGAAAGTACACGAGAACCAACTGAAAGAACTCTCAATGGCCAAAGCTGAAACAATCTGATCAACAAAATAAATAAATTATTATTGGTTTATAACCCAAGTTAAAAATAAATATTCCTTGGTCTACAATGATATGAATAAACAACTGAATACATTAATAGTTGGGAAGAATAGACAAATCTCTTTTGCAGAGAAGTTCCAAATAATTTACATAGATAGCTTCCTCAAGAAAGTGGAGAGTGAGTACCTAGTTCCTGAGTGTGGGTGGGGCAGATTGGCTTTCTGCTAGAGAGTGTGGAATGAAAAGTGGAGAGAAAGACTAATGTTACAGTGAAGAAAGCTGACATATACTACCTTTGCCAGGTGAACGAGGCTAAACATCAATCATGATGTCATGGTGACACAATGTACCCTTGAAAAGGTATGATAAAATGGCGGATTCCCTCGGGAGGCTTTCTCCTTCAAGCAAATAATCCTGTCTAATCGTGAGAAAAGCATCAGAAAAATCCTAATTAAAGGACATTCTCTGATCTGTACTTCGCAAAACTGTCAAGGTCATCAAAAACAGGAAAGTCTGAAGAACTGTCTCTGCCAAATAGAGCCTGAGAGATGTGATGACTAAATGTAATGTGATATCTTGGAACAGAAAAAGGACATTAGGTATTAACTAAGGAATTCCTAATAAAGGATGGACTTTAGTTAATAATGTACCAATGATATTGATTCATTAATTGTAACAAGTATACCATACTAACATACAATACTAATGATAGGGGAAATTAGATATGGGACCTATGGGAATTCTCTGTATTATCTTCACAATTTTTCTGTAAACTTAAACTGCCTCCAAAGTAAAAAGTTATTTTTAAAATTATTATTAAAAAGGATCTATGATAGTTTACCCATTGATAAATATACAGAATCTTTACCTTAGTTATCTGTTTAATTGAGTCTGAAATAGATTCTGTTTATTACCTACGGTAAGAGGTAGAGGAAAGAAGGAAGAGAGGAAAGGACAGAGAAAGAGAAATGGGGGTGGGGGGGAGACAGGGGGCTGCTGAAGGGATTTTTGGGGTTCAGTAGACATTACTTGATTAATTTTTATGTCACCTTCAAACCATATAATAAAACAAATGTAAAAAGGGTGGCAATAATTATCACCCTGCCCGTTAATACCTCGATTCCCTGCTCCTTTCAGGTGAGTAAACAAGTCATGAAGCTATTCAATGACTGCCCAAAAGTCTCACAGTAGAAATATAATATCCTTTTCTCCAAAATCAGCCTGATTTTGAAACCATATTGGCAGACAATGTTGCCTGCCTCTGAGTTAATTACTCACCTTAATTTGATCACCAGCAGATACCTTATTTCCAAATCAGGCCACATTCACAGGGAATGGGGATTAGCACTTCAACCTTATTTGGGGGGACACAACTGGACCAGTAACATGAGGGAAATAAATGATGTTATTCCTATTCTAATTACTTTGTGTAATAAAGTATATTCACAGGGAATGGGGATTAGCACTTCAACCTTATTTGGGGGGACACAACTGGACCAGTAACAAGAGGGAAATAAATGATGTTATTCCAATTCTAATTACTTTGTGTAATAAAGTATATTCAGTAAGCTCTGATATGGTAGACTTCTGTTCACTTTCCAATGTAGTAGTTTTATAAGCTAGGTCAAGTAATTTTACTGCTCTGGGCCTCCGTTTTCTCAGCTGAAAAAGAGGATGCTGTTCCCATGTGTGAGGGTTCCCTCAGCTCTGTCAGTCCACACGTAGCTGCATGAGAATGACTTGAGATCCAGGGCCTTTGTATTTTGTCCCTGTTATTTAACACATGGTAATTTTGTTTTGACCTTCCTTGTTTTTTGAAAAATTTGACTTTAACTCCTTGAGTTTCAACCTTATTTATCAAACAAACTTATATGACTACTCTTACTTTCTAACAATTCATTTATCAAACTGGAACTTGCTTAGAAAATTCTGTCATACAGAACATTCTAATTTGTCTTTTTTAATTCTTACATATAATTTTCAAGAAGTGTACTTGTTTCCTGGGGCTGCTATAACAGTACTACAAACTGAGTGGCTTACAAAAATGTATTGTCTCACGGTTCTGGTGGCCAGAAGCCCAATGTCAAAGCGGTGGAAGGATTGGTTTCTTCTGACATCTCTGAGAGAGATCCTGCTGGAAACTGTTCTCCTAGTTTCTGGTAGCCTCATGCTTTCGTTGGCTGTAGACGGCCTTCTTCCCTAAAACTCATGGATCTAGGACTGATAGAAAGACATGTCTTTACATGTCTTCCCTTTATCCATGTTTATTTCTGTGCCCAAATGTCCCTTTTTTATAAGGACACCATTCATTTTAGATTAGGGTCCATCCTAATGACCTCACCTTAATTTGATCACCAGCAGATACCTTATTTCCAAATCAGGCCACATTCACAGGGAATGGGGATTAGCACTTCAACCTTATTTGGGGGGACACAACTGGACCAGTAACAAGAGGGAAATAAATGATGTTATTCCAAATCATGGGTTAAAAATGTCTCCCTCTCCAAGTTTGACCTTTATAAAATGATACTGCCATCTGATGTTTACAGTTGGCATAATCTTGCTTTCTTTTCATATCTGTCTAATCTTCACTTCCTCTCCTCTCCCCTCCCTTTCCGTTCCCTCTTTCTCACCCTTCCTCCACCATTGTTTCTTCTTTTCTATACAACATAAAAAATATAAAAATGTGATGAAAACTTTTGAAACTTCTGGTTTTTTTCTTCTAGTTATCACACTTATCAAATTAGCTTTAGCCATGTTGATCATAGCTTAGGATGACTCATTTAGTAGGGACTGCTAGGAAGAAGTGGTCCTTTAACCCAGAAAAGAGAGAAGGGGCTGAAGAGGATGGGATAAGTCAGCCTCCATAGCGAGTTGAATAGTGTCCAAAGTCAGGTGTGATTCTAAGTCTGCTAGTTCATTAATCCAGGCTTGGATAATTGAGAAAAGTCCTTATAAAGCTACTGACAAAAACCTGTACAATTCTTGGTTGAGCTAGGACACCTCACTCCAGATCCTGGCAATTATTATAGAATAAAATGGGCTCTGGTTTGAAATGTATATTTATGCCAAGGTGCCATTGGTGTTTCTGAAATAGTCTTGAGCTTATCACTAGCAAGATGCACATACTACAAGAGCCAGTTTCACCCACCAGGAAATTTGCCTACAACTCCTGGATCTAGGACTGATCAGAAATAAGATCTTTGTGCTTAGTGTTTTCTAACAAGAAGGATTCTAATTGTGTTCAATGGTTTCTGGGACTGCAATCTTCTCTCTTTCAATCCACATTTACTGCCATGGATTAAATGTATTCTTTATGTTTCTCTTTGTGTATTCTTGCTTTATATGTATATTTGTTCCAGATTGTACTCTAAGACATAGCAATATTTCCCAAATTCTAATGTGCATGAAAATCATTGAGAAATGTATTTTTTACATGCATGTTTGAAGTCCCTACACAAAGAGATTTTGAATCATTAGATCTGGAAGAGGGACCCGTGAACCTGTATTTATAACAAGTACCCCTTAGGATTCTAATGCAGCCGATCCTTGACCCCACTTTAAGAAACATAAACTGAGGGGGAGACCAATTCCTTTTACCTTTTAAGATGACTTATATCATCCAAGAAGACAGCCCCATGCCAGTAGGTATTTAACTAACTCAGTTGTTGACTGATAACTGTCTTCTCCTTATGGCCAACTCGCTGTGCAGAAATTGAGTTTTGTGTAGTTCATTAGGCACTGAGAAACTGAATAAAGGACTGATGAATTTTTTTCGTGATTAGTAGAGATAAGCACCCATTCTTAAACAAGCTACAAAAACTCCCTCTTTTCTCTGATGCTTACTGTTCCTTTAGTTACAACAGGCCTAACGGATTGCTATTTTCTCTACGGTTGACAGCATGAAGGTGAGGGTTTGTGCATAGACATGTACTCATTTCTCCCTCTCTGTGGCCCAATCTCCTGTCACCTCTCTTCACATTTGCCTGATGCCAGTTGAAAAAGAGGCATTTATGTGATCAATCACAGAAATATTGCGCAAGAAAGGAAGTGCTTCACTAGGACCAGAAGCACTGTGCCCTAGCTAAATAAAATTTCACCCACAAGACAGAAAACTGAGAAATACCAGCCCGCTAGGGCTTAGCTTCCAGTATGAAGTCCCCTCATTTGGGGGCCCCCAGCAGACACTTTCTTTCATTCCCTCTGGTGAAGCTCAGCTCCCTGTGCTCCCTGCCCCCCTTCTGCTGCAGCCCTTACAAGGTGCAGCGTCATTGGCAGCTTAGTTGTCTGAATCCCATCCTCACTTCTCCTGGAGGGGGAGGAATTATGTCAAAGTTATCTGTATATCCACAGTTCTTGGCAAAATGCCTGACTTAAAGTGGGCAATGAAAAAACAATAGTAATGAAAGAATCAATAAACCAACTTCCTGGAAAGGCAGAGCTCGTTTCTCCTGAATGACTCTAGGAAAAGTCTTAGTTTCTCTGGTGGTGTGGGATCCATATTAGAATTCACTCTGGCAGCCCAGCCAGTTCTCCATGTCTCAATCCTGCATTGCATCTGCTTCATCAGATTTTTTTCAGGAAGGACTGGTGGAAAAGAGATTCTTTTAAAAATCCACCTTATGTTCCCAAATATAAAATGTCCAAGGTTAAGGGCAAGCTTAAAAATATGAAGGGGAAGCCGGGCGTGGTGGCTCACGCCTACAATCCCAGCACTTTGGAAGGCAGAGGCGAGAGGATTGTCTGAGCCCAGGTGTTCGAGACCTAGGCATCTTGGGAGACCTCATCTCTACAGTAAATCAAAAAATTACCAGGGTATGATGGTGCATACCTGTGGTTCCAGCTACTTGGATGACTGAGGCAGGAGGATCACCTAAGCCCAGCAGGTCAAGGCTGTGGTGGCTGTGAGCCACCAGCCTCATGGTCCATGGAGTATATGCACTCCAGAGTGAGACTTCGACTCCAAAAAAAAAAAAGAAGAAGAAGAAATACGAAGGGGAGGCTATGGGGTGGGGTTTAAAGCATTCTCACGTTCACACAGAGTCTGAGTCTAATCCTTCACATTTGGATACTACACAGAGATTTGTTCAAAAACTTAAAAGAGTTTAAAGAGCCTTTGCTCTCCTTGTTTTCACATTGTGTCTTTTCTTATGCTACATCTGTATCTTTATTTATTTTCTAAAATATGAATCAGATAAAAGTTGGAAAAGGAAACCCGGTAGTTTGGGAGAGTTTATCATTCACCATCTCCTAAAATATGCTGAGTGCAACTGGACACTGGAATGAAACATGAAGACATCATCTCATTCCCACCAAGAAAGGGGAAAGAAAGCTATCTTGTCACCTCAGCCTCTTCCTGTTCCATGCCAATTCACCCATGGCTCTTGCAGCTGAGTCATCGATACATCCTCGGTAGACAAAGGAAGTATGGCATCTTTCACTGAAGTCTAACTGTCAATAAAACAAAGTCTAATCTTTGAAGTATAACAGGAAATGCAATGATTCCTTTTACAACCTGATGACTCTGACACCTGGTGGTTTAAAGCACTGATATATAAAGAAAAAAGAAGACAAAACCTTGGGAAAGTCAGAAGAAGAAAAACACTGCAGACTTTGCTGTTTCATACAGAGCCTCTCTTGTGAATACAAAGAGTGGCACACCCCCAAACCCCTTCTAGCACCTAGGCTTTCTCCTGCTTTCTGTTCACAAGATGAAATGGCCTCATGATTCAGAGCAGACATTTTAGAATCAGTCAAAACTAGATTTGAATGTTTTCTGGCTTTAGGAAAGTTACTTCAACTCTGGGAACCTTAACTCCTTTATCTAGGAAGATGAAAATGAAGATACTTCACAGATTATTGACAGTATGAATAACATATCTCTAGATGGCACATATATACTGTAGAGAGCGATCAGTTAGCATAGTTCCCGACTCACTGTAAATATTCCACAGATGCCAACATCATTACATTTTGACCAAATGCAAAGAGCGCCTGGAATGGAGAATTGGCTGCCGGTTGCCCAATTGCCCTATTTTACTCTTATAGATCCCTTCTCTTTTACTTCTGCAGGTCTTTTGTATTGATCCAAGTCATTGTATTTTTTTCTATGTTTTTTCTATCATTTTTAGTATACTATTTTAATGCTATAATGTTGTAGATATTCCATCATTTCGGACCTGCAAAAAAAGTTGACTATTTCATATAGTCCAACAAAATATCTCCCCATTGGTTAAAAGTCATTGTCTATTGTTAGAGATTTTTTTCCAAGTGAATAAACAGGTTGGGAAAATCATTTTCAGCAGGCTGAAATTGTATCATTATGGTTAGTTCACCCATTGAATTTAAATGGGCCCCAGGACATGGTACTTAGCTTATTAAAAGTCTCTTTACTATAAGCTTTGCATTAAAGCGCCTGGGATTAGTTTCATGAAAAGACTCTTCCTCTGCATTTTGCAGCAAGAATTTTACAGGGAATTATACGCTATGTAACTGAGGATTTTAAAGACAATTTTTCTATATATAATCCAAAATTGCTTTCTTTTTTGAAATCAAGAAACCACAAAAAGTGTGGATACAGAAAATAAAAGCCTCCTAGGCAACAACCTCACACAATACAAAAATAATCTAATGCTGACAGAAATGGTCCCTTGGAAATAGTGACTCATTTGTTTAGAGTTCTACTGTTATTAACTTCTGGTGTCAGGGAGTGAGAAATGGAAAGTATGCCACAGAGAATCATTAAGAACAACATGCTAGATAGAGGAAACCCATTTAGCTGACAAGTCACACAATGCAGACTGAATTAAAAGCAAACAAACACACTAAAACAAAGACAAAAATTCAAAATCACTACTGGAAAGCTGTGAAGTCCCTGAAAATTCAGATTCCTGAAGTCTCCACAAACAAAGAGGCCATTTCAGTGTTATTCTCCTAAACCAGTAACAAAGGCTAAGTGTGTTTAAAAAGAGCTCGGTGGCTCAGCCTGTAATCCCACACTTTGGGGGCTGAGGTAAGTGGATTGCCTGAGTCCGTGGGTTCGAGACCTGCCTTGGCAACTTGGCGAGACCTCCTCTCTACAATAAATCAAAAAATTAGCCGGCGTTATAGCGTGCACCTGTAATTCCAGTTACTTGGAAGGCTGAGGCGGAAGGATCGCCAGAGCCCAGCGGGTCGAGGCTGCGGTGGCCGGAGCAGCCACTGCACTCCAGTCTGGGCGACAGAGTGAGACTCCAACTCAAAAAAAACAAAATAAATTCCTAGCTGGAACTTGGAACTTGGCAATATTGAGATGAGAGGTTTAAAGTGCTGGATGACTCTTAACCTCTGTGGCTTTGAATGGACCAGTGCTTCTGAGGGGGCAGAACCTTCAGATCAGCCCGGCTCTGAGTGCAGGACCCAATATGGAACCTCTGTGTGTTGCCAGAGCTCCTTGAGATCATTCCTTTGGCTTTCTTGGTGCTGTCCCTGACTCAAAATGATAGGACCAGCCTTTCAATCCTAAAGACTAATCATTGTGTCCACATTGAAAAGTTTCCTAAACTCTTGCTGAATGCAGAACCTGTACTAAAAGTTAAAGAATCTGAGAGCGTGATGTGCCCACCACAAGCCCAGAGCAAGTGAGTACCCTCTCTGAACACAAAGGATAGACTCAAGTCATGTTTGTCTCCTTTTTCTGGGTCTTTGGCTATGTTCCCACTGGGCAAAAACCAGCTGAAGAGTTACAGCGTCCTTGTTTTCTTACCCTTTCCCTCTGCTGCAGCTTCTCACATTTGAAAATAGGATAATGATTGCATAGGCCTCAAAGGATTTCCCGGTGGGGTTATTGAAATGTGAAGGGAGCTGGGCATGGTAGCTCACGCCTGTAATCCCAGCACTTTGGGAGGCAGAGGCAAGAGGATTGCTTGAACCTAGGGGTTCGAGACCAGCCTAGGCAATTTGGCAAGACCTTGTTTCTACAACAAATCAAAAAATTGGCCGGGTGTGGTGGTGCATGCCTGTAGTTCCAGCTACTTAGAAGGCTGAGGAAGAAGGATCACCTGAGCCCAGCAAGTCGAGGTTGCGGTGGCTGTGAGCATGCCACCGCCTTCCAGTCTGGGCAACAAAGCGAGACTCCGACTAAAAAAAAAAAAGAAATATAAAGGGGATGACTGGAAGTTTTGCTTTCATACACACACAAAAATGGTAAGGGATATTTTCAGTTATTAAGAGAAGAGTCAGAGATCAGTATCATTTCAGGCTTACAAGATGTAATGCTTTCACTTTGTTAGCTATATTTGACTGATAAAAGCTGAAAAATCAAGTCAGTTATTTGCCATTGAAGGAAGGCTTTTACTTGTATGTATTGATTAGTGTCTAATATCTTTTTCACTTTTTCTCTGTATATAGAAACTTTTCTGTTACTTCCATAAAAATAATTGCTCCAAAAATAATGAAATTAGTTATTTGATAAAATATGGTTTTTAAATTTTATTTCGTCCCCCCTCCTGTTTTTTTTTTTTTTTTGAGTCAGTGCCTCACTCTGTCACCCAGGCTGCAATGCAATAGCAAGATCACGCCTCACTACAACCTCAACCTCCTAGGCTAAGGCGATCCTTCTGCCTCAGCCTCCCAAGTAGCTGGGACTACAGGCACTCACTACCATGCCCAGTTAATATTTGACTTTTGTAGAGATGAGGCCTTGTTATGTTGTCTACACTGATCTCGAACTCCTGGGCTCAAACAATCCTTCTTCCTTTGTAGCAGGAAAAATAGAGAGATCGTGACACCGAGACTATGATAAGAAGTGGCACTTTATTACGCTGGCTAGCACTAGCACAGCAGGCCCGAGGATTTCATGCATCCAAATCAAGCTTGAGCACCCCAGGACAGGTGACCTGGGGTCTTATACCCTCGTTTAGGTAAGGGAGGGGGGTCGTGTTGAGTGATTACATACTTCCTCTGGAATCTTACAAGGTTGTACTTAGCAAAATCAGATTTTTCAAAGAACAAATGGTTTCCAGGAACTGCAGGCTTGTAAGCTGTCAACTTCAGAAGGGAGGTTTTTGGATAAGTCTGTGAATTAGCCACTCTTTTTGCATATCTATTAAATGGCTAGTCTTTGGGCTATTTGGCCTTTCCCAGACAAAACCTGCCTGCCACCAGGTGGGTCTTTAAAGTTGCAACTTGCCTTTCAAAAGGAAATACCTTTAACTGCTATCAACCTTTCCTTCTTGCCGCTGGGCTAGTGGCAGCCCAGGTGAGGTCAACTGCTGATCCCGAATCAGCCACATGTGTTTATGTGTTTATTCACTCAATCACACAAGAAATATATTTGAGCATATACCGCCTCCTGCCACACCTTGGTCTCCAAAAGTGCTGGAATTACAGGTGTGAGCCAGCATGCCCGGCGTATTTTGTCTTAATTCAACAATGTTTTTACAATAAAACAGATTTCTCTGTACAAACATGGCCAATTTAGACCATATCTTTTGAGAGTTCTTCACAACATTTAATTCTTCCAAACCAATTAGTCAATTGTATAGGTTTTAGTTATAAAAACCACCAGTCACTATACAACTGTCGTCTCTCTTTGCAATGCAAGGATCAAAAGGAATTGACCTGTGTGTATATCACCACACTCAGCCCTCTCTGCTCAGCCGCTCTCCTCCCACGCAGCCAGGGAGTGACAAGACTCTCTCCCATACCTCCTTCAGAACTTGGTGGAGGGTCACTTTGATGAACTCTTCCCTGCCCACTCTGTTTAAAACTACAAGCCCACCCCTATGTCCTAGTTCATTCATCTCAGTAGGATCTTCACCATATGCGTTGTTACTTATTTTATTCATTTATTTTATTTATGGAGATTTCTTTCCACGAGAGAAGGGATCTTTGACTCTTTGCTGCTCTATCTCCAGGCTCTAAAAGAGTTCCAGACACATGGTAGATGGCAAATCAGCGCTAACTGAATGAGGGAAGCTGCCGCTCGTGAGATTGCAGCCACCTCGCAAGTCATTTGCTATGAATGAATTAACTTATATGTCTAGAAAAAGGTATTATAAAAGGTCTCTACAGAACAAATCAAATGTGCTAAGACAAATAGTGGCAGTAAATGTGTTATGTTAGTTTGGGGCTTAACAAAACAGAACACACAGGAGGGCAATCACAGAGGAGGAAAAACATCACGAACATTCTGTATTTGAGTAGAGAGACACATTCTCGAAAGTGTTTGACAATACTTGGAACCCTGTAGCAATCAATAGCATGTATGCCTGTAACTATTATGAATGGGTGAATTGACTGTGTCTTACTGGAGATTTTTAGTTTCTTCCCAGGTGACTGAAGAGGTTGCCAAGCCTTGTGAACTGAAACCAAAGGAAAGATTCCCCTGAGCGGCTGACAGGCTCTACCTGCCAAGAATTTCGTGTTTCTGAGTTGGAGGTGCAGCTGAACAGTGAAAGATGCTTCCTGTAGCTAATGTGTCCTTTTGCAGGTGCTCTACATTGCTGGGGCTATACAAAAGTCAACACCCTATCAGGGATTGCTCAAGGGAACTTTCTGGAGCCTAATTGGGTTTTCTGATATTATCATTAGACACAGCTTTGGTATATACCCAAGTGATCCTCGATGCCTGCTCGATACTCATTGCTCCTTTCTTTGGCACTTGCTGGAGGAATGTTTACAGTTCTTTGAGTTAGAGAATAGAAAGGGCAGAAAAGGATTGAGGACATGTGATGGCAGCCCACAGGTGTTATTCAACCTCACAGGCGAGCTCCTTCCAAAGCGAAGTCACAACAGCACAAGCAGTCTCTCTTCTGCCTCTGTGTGGGGAATAGGGGGGACACAGTATGGATTCCTCCCTCTGTTTCCATTTTCATTTGCTGCTGACTTTTTTTCTCCACATATAGTAGGCTGGGGGTACGTGCGTGGTCTAAATTCCATAATGTTTCTTTTTTTTATTATAAAGATGTGGAGTACAATTCAGGGTTAGGTATACAAATGTTGATTATGCAGGTACCCTTGTTGATGAGGTGTACCCCTATTTCTCAGCCAACTCACCTTTGATAAAGCCACCAATGACAACCACTGGGGAGAGGAGAACCTATTCAGTAAATGGTACTGGGAAAACAGGCTGATCACAAGCAGAAAATTGAAACAAGACCCCTACCTCTCACCATACACAAAAATTAACTCTAAATGGATCAAAGACCTAAATGTAAAACCTCAAACTATAAGAATCTTAGACAAGTCAGGAGACACCCATATGAAAATTGAAACTGGCAACCAATTCCTTCTCAAAACCCTAACGGAAGGATTGCTGGAGCTCAGCAGGTTGAGGCTGCAGTGGCAGGGAGCAGTCATTGCACTCTAGTCTGGTGACAGAGTGAGACTCCAACTCAAAAAACAAAAAATATAAATAAATAATAAAATAAAATAAAATAAAAAGAAATAAGATAGACAAGTGGGACCTCATCAAATGGACAAGCTTCTGCAAAGCAAAAGAAACCATCAAGAAAGCAGGGAGACAGCCCACACAATGGGATAAATTTCATAATGCTTCGTTGCCCAGTTGTTTGATGAAGACTGTCCAGGGAGTGTTCCTCTAAAAGCTGAATCATCAATGTAGAATGGGAATTCTCGACTCTCAGTTCATTCCATTCTATGACTATGGAGGGAAGAAGAACTTCACAGATTAATTCATTTTCTCAGGAGAAAAATACATCCACCCTATTTTCTTTAGAAATGAGCATGCTGTAGTTTACTGCTGGATCAGGGAGGGTAAATCATGCAAAAGTTCAACTCTTGGGCTCTGGAATCAACTAACTCTACCTTTGAGCTCTGTCTCGGCCTCCTAGCAGGCATGTGCACTTGGCCTAGTTGGTAAACTCTTCCATATCCCAACTTCCCTGACCAGGAAGTAGGGGAAACAAAAGTGTCTTCCACTTAGAGTTGTAGTGAGAATTAAACGAAACCATGGATCTAAAGCAAACCATGGATCTGACACACTTTCTTTCAACATTTACTGTTATAATTATTTCTTGTCACACATCACACACTATATTGACAAAAATGTATTAAACTCTTCTTAACATGAATATGTTGATCAATTCAGAGTGCTACGTAGTATCCCAGACACCTCTCAAGTGTCAGTGCTTATGAGACCAGGAAGAGATCAAGGATGATTATCCACAGTCCTGACGACATTTCATCTGCAACCGGTCAGCTCTATTTTCATGGGTTTTAAGAAGTAATTACCAAGCTGATGTTTATTTCATCATCATCACTCTCTCTCTCCCTCTCACCACCATCCTGTTCAGGTGCTAATCAGCAGTGTGACAGTCAAGGGAAAAGAGAAGAAACAGGGGAAAGAGCAAAAGCCAGTCGCCTGGATGATGAGCAGGGGCGGGCAGCACCTGCCAGTCTAGTGACATATGGGCTTTATTCTTGTGTTCAGTGTCTACTTGGAGCCATCGAGGAGCTGGTGAATGGCTCTAACTCTAGTGGCCAGTCATAGACTGGTCCACATGGTACTTTTCTACTGTCACAAAGCTAGGCAGAGCTGCAAAGAGTTAGAATGATACCAGTGAATTTGAAAAATGCTGGGAATTTGTTCCACAGCAGCACCAAGCTTCTGCTTAGGTAGATGTGGTGACTAGCTACAGGACACGGTTCCATGCATTACTAGGAAGAAGATCAGCTCCCTCATTGTCTGCATTCCTCTCGAGAAACAAATCTCCTCACTCTGGACTGATGATTTTCACTGAATCTGTTGGTTGTCTGCCAAAATTCCTACTCCTTTTCTTCCAGGCTAATACAATAGAAACTGGCAAATAGGGTTGGCCACGTGACTAATTTCGCTCCCATGAACTGTCAGCACAGGTTGTTATGCCACCTCCAGATGGGAGCTTTTAAGAGAGACTCTGGGCCTGAACATTCTCCTTACCCCCCTCACCTCTGGTCTAACCAGAGGCCTCGCATACCACATGAAGGAAATCTGTCCAATAATCCAGACATCTACCCTGGACTGTTATGTGCATGAGATATAATATCCTGTTGTGTCTGAATACTGGCAGGATGGTTTAGCCTCTCCTAACTAACACACTGCCCTAAATTTCACTTTTGAAAATATACTCCTTTGGATTATGGCTTTTCCCCCCTTTGTCCATCCCCAATAAAGGACAAATATATTTGGGATACATAAAATATGGTGATTTGTCCTTAGTAAGATGATTCTACCAGAGATTTACTGAGAACTGATTATGGCATAGCTCATGAAGGAGAGGATGTATAAAAAGATAGGGACATATAAAAAGGAAACAGACCAAGACTCTGAAAGACTAGGTAGAGTGACCTTCAAGTGCTTCACAACTTTGCGTGAACCATGGCAGACAATACGACCAGATCCTATCCTCTCTGTGTTCATATGGATGGATGAATTGGCTTCTCTCTCTCAGCCTAGGAAAACAACTTCTATGGGTGTTTGCTGTTTTCTGAAGCATGTTTCAGGAATTTCCACTCTGTGGATTGAGCACTCACCCCGTGCCACTAAATGCACACAATGAACTTTTTCTCCAGGCATTAACAGACCCCTAGTGCCTATGGTTGATCTCCCCACAGAGCGAGGTGGAGGCCACATCTGGTCCTCAAGCTCAGGATCACCATGATTGGAGGATTCCACTGGACGAAGTGATGGCTGATGTTTTTCTTTGTTGTACCTGCTTCCAAAAGCACTTTGATCTACTAGACTTGTTTGGGCTTTGCTGTTCACTCTAATATTATGCAACTTCTTTCCCAGACCAAATAGCCACTTGTAAACGACTGCAATTTAGTAGAACAGCATTTTTACTGAATACTTACTATGTGTGGGCACTGGGTATTTTCCAGGGCATATGTTGGGAGCCAGCCTTGGAGGCCCACCTGATTGACAGGGTCCTGGTGGGCCAAAGGCCCCGGGCCACAGGACGAGCCCAGGAAGCTGAGGCCCTTCTGTCTTCCACCTTTGCTGTTTGGTACGGCCGAAGAATTCTGTGCAGTCATGGAAGAAGATAATGGCATGCTTATGTGAAGTACTCACAGCTAACCTGGAAATGTCATGGTTCATTTTTCCATTTCCCACTATGCCGTTTGGCTTTTTCTAACATACGCAATAGTTAAACTCTGAAGCACATCAAGAATGCTTTCTTTCACTTGGTTATAAGTTATTAGATATTGCTTGAGTAAAAAATGATCTAAGTATATTCACTCCTTATTTGATTTAGAATTATGTAGTTTAGGGTTTAGACATGAGGTTTTTTAGAAGCACAAGTTTATAGTAAGTTCATTATGAATTCATTATTAGTTCTAACACTTATCTAGGAGTTATGTAGGTGATTTATAACACTGTTTTCACAGATTTAGGATGACAATTAATCGTTAGGGTTTTTACTTAATTCAATAGTTAAAATTCTAAGTTAATGTTTATAGAGTGGGTTTTCACTGAATTCATAATATATTAATTGGATACTTTTGTGATAAATTAACTAAAGACAGAAAGCAAACTTGGGAGCCTGGGAACATCACTAAAAGCTTCTTTTGAGTTTTCTTTAGAAATAAACACTGCAGGATAAGAGAAAAGTAATGAAGACACCTGGACAAGAGAGGTGATAATGAAGCTTTGAAGGTCATAGAAGCCCCAGAAAGAAAACTCCTGCTACATGGAGAAATATGCACTTGGAAACTTTCTTGAGACATTTTAAGGATTGTAATTCAGGACTTTGTCTAAAACTATCATTTTTGGCTTTATGAAAAAGACTTATTGACTAAAAGCAGATAGTGTTCTTGGCTTGTTTGTAGCTTCTAAGACTGCTAGATGGTGGTAACTTTTAAAAAATAATGTACGTGAAGGAATTTTCTTTGTCTTGCCCCTTTATGAATGGTATAAAAGCTTTCAGTTAACTAACATTAAATGTCATCAGTCCTACAGGCTTCTGGCCTGCAAGCAGGCGTCCAAGTATATTATTTTCGTCGTAAGTTCCTTCTTTCGCCTATTCGTCTCTCCTTCAGGAAATCCCACACCCGCCGGGAGCAGGACCCCCGCAGGCCTACACTTAGCTATTTTTCCTTTAAGATGAAGAACTTTACCTCCACATTCACCTCTGGGATGTCCTCTGCATGCCCATATTTTGAGAGATTTGAGTTCAGAGAGTTGAGTCGACCTCTATTACTTCAGGAGCTGAGGCTAAAGGAGAAAACAAGCTATTTTAGAGAGGTAGAATAGAGACGCCTTCTTCGTCCTGTTCTCTCTCATCCTTCTTTTCCTGTCAATGAGAGGTCATTGACCTCTCCTCAGCTCTTGGCTCTTGATTCAAATTGGCTTCTAATACAAAACCCTGGATCAGCACCAAATCTTGGTTCTGCATAAAATCTTGAACCATTATTGAGAAACCCAGGCCAGAAACAAATAAGACTTCTATACATCACTTTCCATTTGTTGCAAGACTCAAGTTGCTTCAGAGATAGCTCAGTTGCCAGATCTTCCTTCGATAGAGAAGGGAAAGATGCCCTATGATATGTTTGCTCCATTCATTCCTAAGCCAAACAGGAAGACTGATAAACATTGTTGTGCTAACTTGTTGAAACTGAGTTTTTATTTTAAAAATCCTCATGATCTACCCTTTTCATTTCGATGGTCATTAATTGCACTCATTTAATCCAAAAAAAGGACGTATATATTAAGTCCTTTGTAATGCCCTATTAAAAATAATCACCTCGGGCATTGACAGAGAATGAGTAATCAATCACTTCATTTTTTTTTTTCTACAGAGTCCTACACTTTTAAAGCAGGACAAAAGATTTTAGGCATATTTAGTAGTAAGTGCTCTATTTTATTGCCTCATTCCTCATTTGCCAAGGAAAGGCACTCTTGGCATGGGTGGGAAAGTCAGTATAAAGAAGTGAGGATAGTAGAGGTCCCAATTTTTTTTTCTTGAGTCAGGGTCTTACTCTGTTGCCCAGGCTGTAGTACAGTGCGGAATCACAGCCCACCACAGCCTCAACTTCCTGGGCTCAGAAGATCCTTCTGTTTCAGCCTCCTGAGTAGCTGTGCTACCATGCCTGGCTGATTTTTTTTTTTTTGGTACAGATGAGGTCCCACTATGTTGCTCAGGCTGGTCTTGAATTTCTGGGCTAAGGCAATCTTCCTGCTTTGGCCATTCAAAGTTCTGGGATTACAGGCATGAGCCACCGTGCCTGGCTGAGATCCCAATTTTGGCTTGAAAGCCATGCCCAATCCCATTTTTATCTTGATTTGCCAAAATTAAGCTGATTTTACTTCTTTTTCCCATTTTGTTTAGAACCTACATGTCATCATCAACCCAGGCCCACAGTCATCTGAAGGATGGATAATTTTAAAAGAATACCAACATCCTTGTACATATACTTGGGTTCAGATTTGTTTTGCAAAGATTGCTTTCAAAACTTTAATTTAAAAGTGAAAATTCCTATGCACCTGTGGAATGATTAGTTCAGTTTGTTATTGGTCAAATTCAGGGTCAGCAGTAAATTTCACAAGCAATGACAAGGTGCAGGACTAAGGGACCTCGGTCAAAACCGTGAGAAAACTCAGAACCTTCAGTCTTGTGACAGGGAAGAAGTTTCGTTGATGTATGATTTACATATTTTGTTGATGTATGTGTGATTCAGGGCTTATTTTGTAATTATCTTAAGGAAAAGAAGAATATTCATGCATTAATCAGATTTTCTCAATAAATATTTATGAACCAAAACAATTTCTAATGCAATATAATGTCCCAAATTGAACTTCAACCAAATGTAAATCAACTCACTTGTAAGGTCTCCTTTTTAAGACATGCTAATTTAAAATGTATAAATATTTCACTAATTTTAATGCATAAATTATTAAGCATTTTTGCAAAGTAAAGAACAAAACTATAAAGTTTCACAAATAGAAATGAGTCTAGTAGACCATTTAGAGAGAATACATTCCTTCTCTAAGAAGTTTTATTAAATTGTACAAGTTTATTGGGCCAGGCTTGGTGGCTCATGCTTTTAATCTCAGCACTTTGGGAGGCAGAGGCAAGAGATTGCCTGAGCCCAGGGGTTCAAGACCAGCCTGGGCAACTTGGCGAGACCTTGTCTCCACAAGAAATTAAAAAAATCAGCCAGGTGTGGTGGCACATCCCTGTAGTTCCAGCTACTTGGAAGACTGAGGTGGAAGGATCTCCTGAGCCCAGCAGGTCGAGGCTGGGGTGGCTGTGAGCATGCCACTGCACTCCAGCCTGGGCAACACAGTGAGGCTCTGACTTAAAAAAAAAGACTTGCTGTATACAATTTATTTTGCTTATATTTTATTTGCTATCTTGTTACTTGTATCAAGAATGTATTCACTTGTGCAAGTCAAATATTCACAGGAGAAATCTTGGAAAATGCAGAAATACACAAAGGAAAAGACTAAGAACTAATTCTTGTACTAAAGAAATGACAACTGTCCATCTAGCGCTTTCTTTATGTGTATATGCATATTTATGTATGTGTGTATGTGTATGCATGTAGTATGTTTGTGTGTGTTGTGTGTGTGTGTATGTGTGCATGTGTGTGAATGTATGTGAATATCAGATGCTAAATGACACCTTTCCTGCCGACTCAGAGCGTGGAGTTTTGTGGATCCCTAAAAGTCAAGAATTCTAGGTACTTAGCCATCCCCCCGCCCCTTGTGGGACAAAGTTTGTGAATCCGATCTACAACCCTAACTCTTTAATAACTTTGGAGTGCTCTGCAGAGACTGCTGATGTCCTGTGAATTTCCCCTTCATGTCCCTAAATAAGCATGCAGAGACTCAAGAAAGCCTCTTGTAAAGATAGTCATGTGTCTCTGGAATTTGGGAGGCTGCAATAGCCTGAGTCAGGCCTGAAGAGTCCAGAGTGACCTGTGGTGGCAAAGCAAAGAAAAGAAGCACTCTTCCCTGGTGTGGTCCGAACATCCAGAACATTTATACCAGGGTAAGAATGAACAAGAGTTGAGGGGACAAGTCGACTCAAGATGACCGGCCCTGAGTTGGTCTGAAAGGACTCAATTTAAAGACATGGCAAGATGAGGTTACCCTCAACAGACAAGGCTAAGAAAGTTTTGCAAGCCAGCTGAAGGCCCCTGGAGACGGGGAGCTGCAGTTAGAGGGAGAGGAGGGCAGGGTAAGGCCAACCTCCCCCCACCAACACACACACACACACACACACACACGGCAGGGAAGGTGATTCTGTCCTTCTTAATCCCCCTTTGTTTTCTCAGAACATTAGTTATGCATAGGTTTGTACATGTGTTTCTCCTCTGCAAAGTACTGTAGCATTTCACTTCACATACAGTAACATTCATTGAAAATTTCCAACTGTGTATAAAGTCTACTATAAACACAGTTCCGAATACTAGTTACAGCTTTATGTTAAGAAGTCTTGTCCTTGGTAAATTACATTCTACTTTCCAGTAATCTTCTTTGTTTCAATAAATTTGATCCTGATACCATCACTGGGCTTTTCACTCCCTTTTTTGTGTTGGTCAAGGACTTCTTCCTAGACCACACTACAGCTTTCCATATCTCCTGTCTGTACCTCTTAATCTCTTCTCCCCAGCACATTGCTGAGCAAATTTCTGCTGTGGTTGTACATGGTCAACCACAAAATGTCCAAACTCTATAGCCTGGCATTCAAGAGCTTCCAAATTTAGTTTTAAAAACATCTTTTCAGATTTATCCAGAACTAGATTATTTGCCAAAACTAACTTCCTCCATCAGGGAAACTTCCCTGAAAATGCCTTACTCATTGTTCCTGCATGGTTTGCTCATTCAGTTTCCTGTTTCTACGGGATCTTCCCACCTACCTAGAAAGTTAGTTGAAAATTCTGTCATGAAAGGAGAGAGAAATGGAATGTGTTTGAGGGAAACATCAGATTCTAGTGAAGATTGTTTCAAATCAGGTCAGAAAAGTTTAAGCATGTATTTTAGTCAAGGAGAAAGAAGTTCATGTTCCAAAGAGATAAAAGGATTAGAGAAAGTGGGATAGATGCTATCAAAAACACGAGTCAGCCAGGTGTGGTGGCTCATGCCTGTAATCTTAGCACTTTACGAGGATGAGGCGGGCAGATTGCTTGAGTCTAACAGTTCGAGGCCAGCCTGGGCAACATAGCAAGACCTTGTCTCTAAAAAAAATAAAAATAAAAAATTAGCCAGGCATGGTGGCACACACCTGTAGTCCCTGTTATTCAGGAGACTGAGGTGAGATTACCTGAGACCAGTAGGTCAAGGCTGCAGTGAGCCATGTTCCTGCCACTGCGCTCCAGCCTGGGTGACAGAACAAGATCCTGTATCAAAACAAAACCAAAAACAAACAAAACCACAGGTCAAGAAGAGATTTCCAAATGTAGAAAATCATGGGGGTTGAAGTCTTCTGAGCACTGATCCAATAGATCTTGACACATAGAAGGGCATCCATTTTAGAAAGACATTTTACAAAAAAAAAAAAGCATCACAGGTGGGAGGCAGATCCAAAGACTGATTTAACACCAAACAGAAGCCAGCAGAGCTAACCCTAGAGGGGCCTTAAATGATAACCCACGGGCATTATATTGGCCTGAATCCTGAGCACCTGTGAAGAGAAAAAAATCATCTAGTTTTAGAATCAGCAAGAATCATCTAGTTTTAGAATCAATTCAGTGACCCCCTTACAGAGACAAGGTGTGATGTTTCTAGAGGGAAGTTATGTGACTCTAATGTCTATCGTTTATTCAGAAGTTGATAGCTGCTCTTCTCCATTGCGTCAGTTGTTAATGATCTGGATAGATGTCCGGATTCTCTCACATGGTATTGGCTTTGGCAACCCTGCTCTCCTGCAATTAAGATCTAATTCTGGTTCTCAGAATCACTTGCTTATACCTAGAGATGGTTCGTAAAATCTTCAGCATCCAACAATACCTGGGAACAAGAATTTAAAAAACAAAAGAATTGTCATCACAGTTGAATGAACCCAGTCAGAAAATTACTTAAAGTTATTCAAAACCATTAAGGTGATTGGGGCGGGGGAGTATGCAAAAGGAAGATTGATTAAAAGTCCTCAAAGACAATGTGGCTATTTCTGAAAGAACCAGAAATTGACCTTCCGTATGACCTAGCAATTCCCCTATTGGGAATATACCCGAAGGAACTCAAATCATTCTACCTAAAAGATACCTGCACAACGTATGTTTGTTGCAGCTCTATTCACAATAGCAAAAACATGAAACCAACCGTGTTGCCCATCAAAGCTGGACTAGATTTAAAAAATGTGGTACATATACACAATGGAATATTATGCAGCCTTAAAGAAGAACAAATATATGAATTTTGCAGCAACTTGGATGGATTTGGAGTCAGTCATACTCAGTGATTTATCATAGAAACATAGAACTGAGTTCCATATGTTCTCCTTCATAAGCTGACCTAGAATAATTACAATGCTATAAGAAAGCAATTGGCAGTAGTGGGAAACTGTGGGGGGTGAGGTGGGGGTTGGGATTGGCAGTTGAGGGAAACTGCTAGGAGAGGGAGGGGCATACCTCATCAACAAGGGTACCA